>NC_039367.1:59138475-59438475 GCF_003573695.1 Papaver somniferum
CCCCCAAGAAACCATAAAGGCAATTTGATTTTCCGTAAACATCAATGCACATCAGGTTTCCATTGAAGAACATAAATAATCTATAAAAAAAAATAGGCAAATTAATATTTATAATCCATTGAGTATGCCAAATAAATTCATATGAACGAAAACCAAAACATTCTAACTTAAAAACAAATAATCTAAAACCATGTAACTGGACCTTAACGTAAAACCTAATACTGAAGAGAGTAATCAAATCTTCTAAGAATCCTATTTTAAAAGAAATATCTATAGCTACGCCAATTCATTATTTCTTCAAATTATTTTTCAGAAAATTATTAGTTGCTTACTCTTCATCTTCAGAGTAACTTTCTTTTTCAGTTTACGCCGAGTCTTTTTGGCTGGTTTTTTTTTCTGCTTTGCTTCCTTGTAGTTACTTAATTCACATTTGATAGTATGTGTGACATTCCTTTTGCGACCCAGACCCTATAAATAAAGAGAGCTTTACATGTAAACAAGGATTCATGTTTCAAAAAAAAAGGCTTTAGTACCAATCGTTTGCAAAGATACCTGTTAGTCTGTATCAACATCTGAAACCTCTAATTCTCCTTTTGGATTGAATAATTTTTGGAGTGTAAAATTTTCAGAACGTTATATATATTATACTCCTGATTTATTAATTTGAAAATAAAGGTGTGGTCCTTCATTCGGTTGAACATCCCGTGTGCCTTTTATCCTTTGTTAATCTGCATTAAATAATACGGTGAGCATGCGTTCATAGTACATCTCTCTATAATCAAGTTAATTGTCCATATTAATGCGTCATTACCTCATTATATTGTTCTAGGTAATCGACACTATATTTCGCAGTGCAATTCATCAACTTTTCTGATGTCTTTCCCATCACCGTGAATACTACAGTATCTTTGTCAACGAAATTCAATTTGTACATGTGTATATTCTAAGGCATTAGTAAGTCTCGATATATTTCACTGTGAATACTACGGTATCTTTTTCAACCAAATTAAATTTGTACATGTGTATATTGTAAGGCGTTAGTAAGTCTTGATATATTTTCCATCCATTCACAAAGGAAACGTTGTTTATTCTCACCATGGTATATCCTCATAAAAAAAAATACACTTGTTGTACCAAGGTTCAACGTCTTCGTCATACTCAATCTTTTTACTACATTTTTTACATGCCATGTAATACCACTCTCTAATCTCAACCAAGCCAAGTATCGTCTCCTCGCAGAGGAATGTTTGGCCCTGTCATTTATTCGAAGAGGCACACATCTAGACATGTTTAACTATAGCAGGTAAACAAAATCGTCCAAATACACACTTACCATATTCTCTCTATTGCTTCATGTATAGTTTCTATACTTTTGTTTGGGTCATCTGGTTGTGCGAGCCAGTCATTGTGATTTCATTGCCTCCTGAATTAACCCTGCATAATTTCCTTTTTGCAGTTTTAGTACGTAATAAAAAATTTGTCTTGGCTTATGTTCGAAATCTTCAAGAGACTTGCCAGATTCACTTAGTTGTTCGTCCAAAAGGTACAATCCAAAATAAAATACCTTCCCACATGTTGGCTTCCAGATATTATACTTTGTGCACAGCTTAAAATGTTGATCCTCACATATATTTAGTCTAAACTTTGACCACAAAACATCTGGCTTATTCGGATTACAATCATGAATCATAGAGAATAATATCGAAAAGATTTCTTAGTTGAACTTCATTTTTCATCATTGCTGCCTCTTGCAAACACTTAGACCATTCATTGTTATCTCCTAAATTTCCAGGTGCAATACTACTCTAAACGTACGATGTAGTTTCCTAGCATCATCATCCCTTACTGTTTTCAGGATGTTAAATGAATTTACACCGGCTATCGATAGTAATAAACACATGTGATTGCAAAACCTTGCTTCCCTAATTTTCATTATTTCTTGTTACGTACAAAATGATGTAGAAACTCTTGATAAGTATATGCTTGGGCAGTGGGATTCTTGCGATAATACTCGGAAAATACCACCAATGTTGACTTAGAATTTTCTGCAGCGGTATTAACCTTATCCATTGATTTAGTTTCATCATACATAATTTTGTGTTTTCTTGGAAGACGAATAACCGTTCGAACTACATTAGGTTTTTCCCAATGCATTGGGTGATTGTATAAACGCCACACAGCCTTAGGTGGCCAAATATACCTTGCATCAATGTACTGTTGCACCTCATCACATTCACCGACGATTAGTGTTGTATGATTGTGACCTTTAGAGATATATCTGTGTAGGTATTTAACAACCCTTACACCTCCACAAATCTCAACATTAATGTGGCACATGAAAATCCTAGACAAATATGAGTTATGTGGAACAACACTTGTGTTGTTCGGTTTGTATCCCCTGCTTACGATAATATCCTTCCTATTTTCACGACGACGGTATATTGGATATCCACCTCCATATATCCATGCTTATACATTCGGTATGTTTATTCGGATATCCACTACTTCATTTTCCATTGTTCATGCGCATGGAGTCCATACCACATTGACCATGTGCCATGTATTTCCTAACAGTCTCAAATAAAAATGGATCGGTTTTTTCATCAGGAATTTGACACACACAAATTATCAACCTGTTCAACTGGCTTAATTTTTTCAGGACCATCTAAGAATCTAAGAGCATGTGTATGAGGTAAACCACGTTTCAGAAATTCAATCGTGGACACTTAAGCAGCTACTTTTCCGGGCATATTCCTCTCCTTGATTTCTTTCATCAACTCATCTCTCTTCAACTCGAAGACAGGGCTATGAAATTAGGATGATACAAAGCATATTGATTAGATAGAATCTTATCTTAAATTTCGGACCGTTGCGGAATCATAGTCATTGTTAGGAAGATATTCAGATGATTATTAAACCGTTTAATGGCCATTTAGTTTTGATAAATCTCTTATGTATGCCTGGGACCACCAATAAAAATCGAAGGTAATACATATGGTTTACCTCCATCAATGGGATTCATCCCAGATTCCGCAGAGTTCTTTATATTTTTTGTAAAAATATGCACACAATTTATCTTGATCATTCTCGAGATAACACAGATGGTTTTGTCCAGTGGTTGCCCAAAAATCCACTAAGTGCTCTTGAAAAAGTTATTTTTTAAGGATGGTATAATACCATCCTGAACACTTAAAAACAGGAAAGTTATGAACTTGTTTTAAAGTTGACTTTTAATAGTATGTTTTCATGTATGTGGATCCAGTTGTTTCATTTCAGGATGCCAACTCATCTGTCCGTATGGAAAGAGCAAAACATAATGCAGGGGAAAATATGCAGGGTGACATTGTGAAATATGTTTGAACCCATTTTCCCCTTTCGATGAAGTATGATATCCCTGAAGTTAGGATTTTGAGAACCATCTTCAGGTAGTATAACCGAAACTTCGTCAACTGTTAGCCGGTTATAATTAACACCTCTCAGTGCATGATGACTTAGATATTTTGGTATGTGGTATTGACATTTCTCAGAATCTCTTGTGCTAGGGAATATTTAGTGCAAAACTTATTATGTTTGAGATAATTTCCTGAATTTTTCCAAAAACGTCTTTATCCAGTTGGGGATTTCTTTTTGCAGAAATATACAGGGTTTAATTAAGATCATAGATATACAATTGTTGATAGATTGGGTCTTTTCTCGCATTGGGTAGTAATGTTCCAGTGTTGTGTCGAAGTCCCCGTGAATTGCGAAAGATTTCATACTGTTTCCCTTTAAAATTCTGTTATCCATTTTGCAACCAAGACTGGTAAAAACGTTTGAAGCATTGTACTGTTGGATGTGATCTCTGAAGAACCTTGACTTTGCTTCTTCTCCGTCAATTAAATTCATCAGTTCCTGAGGAGGCTCTAGTGGCGCAGAGGATGGATTCTTCTTGGATGAATCGTGTGTCCTCTTGTCAATCCAATGTAGTGCTCCACAAACTGGACATTCAATATCCATTTACCAGGATAATGATGAACATATAAGTGTGGACCACCTTTCTGGTTTACAATGGTGTGTGTAGAAAAGTCTTCCTTCTCATCTGAAAAACTATAATATTCATCAGAATCATCTGATGTAAAATCTCCATTAGAAACTAACCCGTACACATCGACAAATATACACATAGTTAGTTCCAATTGTATAAGAAACTATAAAGTGACAAAAAGTATGTAGAAGTGAGGTTACACTTGAATATAAGTTGAATCCAAAGGTTTAACAGTTGATTCCACAGGCTCCGTTAAAGCGTCTACAATCACGTCGTCATTGTCTTCCGAAATGCTTGAATTTCTCTATATATTAATTTACAATTGAACATATATTCTTAGGTACTATAGGCTTGTGAAGAGGACAGATTCCACAAAGATAATTTATTTATATATTTATCAGACTATCTGTTTGGAATGGTTATCCTATAACATACTTAGCTAAATTTTGTCGGTAACTCCTTTAGGAGCCATTTTGACCCTTGCCAAAGAGACAATGAAAGAAATTTGACGTATCTAATTGTCTCACAGTTTGGATTATATTAAGTTTTAGGTATGGGTCACATCGAGCTATTTCACTTCGTATGATCACCCATATCTTTTGGAAAGCATAGTTATCTTGATCATTCTTTACAGACCGTTTGGATGAACTACTTTAAAACCGTCCACACACATACCCGTGAGCCCCTTTTCCCTGAAAAAACAGGGAGCCATATTTTGGGGAAGTGTCACGGCTTCTAAATGGTCTTTTTCCAAGGTTCATTAAGAAGTTTCCAAATTATTTTTAGGTTCCGGATTAGTTATACCATTCTCTGAAAAATATTTGATATTCGAATACGGCTCTTATGGGCAGTTTAACAAAATATTTGACAATCTCAAAAACATCATTTTTTTGATTATTACATTTTCTCTTTGTGATATTCTACCTCTTGCTTTTTTTTGGCCAAAAGATGAAATTCTTAGCTATAGTGTTTAGTTAAGAGCATGATTAACTTCATACTTGCTTTACAATGTATATCCTCAATATTTCAGCGGCAAAACAAACAACTTGTATTATTCAATATCCATATCGGGTAAAGAATGACAAATATCAACAAAAAATATTATTTATCGACAGTGAAAAAAAATGAGTTGATTCTTTTTTTTTCCCCGAAGGACGCAAATTTAGATAATAGGTATGTAAAGAAGGAACGCAGGCGAAGCCCCTTATTATTTAGAGTAGAACATCAATAAATAGATCCTCAATAAATTAATAATTTCATTAAAATAATAAAATTCCTGGTCCGAACTAAACTTGCGTAAGCTAAATTTTAATTCGTAAACTAATAATTATGATAAGATAATATTATTATTTTTTGGTCCCTGTACTATTAATTTATAGAAGTTATATTGTTCGCTAATTTCAGAAACAAAGAACATTAATCGACATCTTTATGAGCCAGAAAATACTGTGCTTTTCCCTCTTCTTATATTAGGGATACTTTTATGCTCATTTCAGAAGAAGATTATCGACATCTTTATGAGCCGGAAAATATTATGCCTTTTCATCTCTTTTTATATTAGGATTCTTATTCATTTTTTTTTTTGAAGCATGAATATATTAGGATTTTTGTGCATTTAAATATATCGTCAAAATTATTTACTCTATAAATTCTAGTAATTCTGTGGATGGCATGAATTTCTTACAAATGCAATTGTATCCGTCAGTATAACTTATTTGCGGTTTTTTGTATAGGCCTGTTAGTTCATATTATATTTTTCTTTTCTTAGCATCTTGCAGTAAATTAGTTGCTTCCAATATAATCGTTCTATTTTCGCTGGAGTCTTTTATCTCATCAAGGGATCGTATAACTCACTTGATCATCCATTAAATGCATTTCAAGGCCACATATAGCAGCTTCTGTTCGGATTTCAGGTGCATACTTCAAAATTCTTACCTTCACTACCTTTTGTTGGGCTTCATAAACATTGGGATTATTGTATCTGTGTGTAGGTTACCTTTCCTCTTCCTGCAATTGAAAATTCAAAAAAAATAATCTAAAGAATGGTACCAAAGTTGAGCTACTATTCTACTTTGACTCACTTTGATAAACCCTAACTATACCTCTCTTTCTAAACTGGTAAACCCCAGTCGTCTTCTACCACAACTTTTAAACCCATCTCCAACTCTTTGCAACAATCACGTCCTATAAACTTGTAGCAGCCTTCCAATTTCGTGCGACGCATCGACAATGAACATCACTGATCGTTTTAACCAACTAAAGTTTATAAACAAAATTTATTTTTTTGGATGTTGAATCATTTGAAATTATGCAGGCATATGAGACAGCTCATTCTAAAATAAACAATGTAAATTCAAAGTTATGTTCCGTAATTCTTTGTTTTGATTACCAACTATTAAATATGAATTTGCAATCACCTCTGAAGGTCCTCCAATATTTCCATCATGACTGCTAGACTGTAGTTTTATAGCTGAACTTTAGGGTGGACAGATATTTGTGAGCTTTAAATGATATCGAAATTTCCTGACAAATGTGTTACATTAACTGGAGAAAGTCTTTCTTCGGTGGCATAGATGCTAGTCAGCCCTCTGGTGCAAAGAGGAGAGTAAACTATCTATTTTGCTAGGATTTATGGGTACAGTAAGCTAGTACCTAAAAATTATGTGCAAGCTGTTAAACATGCTACAGGTAAAGATAAATGATTTGCAACTTACCCATTAAAATAAGTAATAACGGTAAGAATCCATGGAAGAGAAAATTTAGTCGCACTAAGATTCAAAGAAAAGACATTTGCTAGCATTTGTTGGTAAGAAAAAAGTTACGACCCTAAAGAGACCTATGTAGTGTTACATATTAATTATCAATATGAAAGGACAGGGTGAAATGAGATCTTCCATCTACGTAACTGGATGACCTAAAAGGCAGTTGCTATATCTGTTTGAAGGGGTATGTTTACTGGGGACAATAGCGTTGGCTAATAAACCTAGAAATCCTCTATCAAATACCCACATAAAATCAACTAGGAGCCAAAGCCTTATCCAGGTAGAAGGTTGATCGTTGAAAATCCCACACATCCAGAGTTTACTATGCAAACCTGCTGCTAATTTAAAAGACACAGATAATTAGTCAAAATAAGTTCTTCGACAGTAAGCCTAGATAATAATCTTACTTAAACTGATCTTTACAATATATAAAGCAATAATCAGTTAGCCAATTACAAACATATTCACAACTTTTTTACCATTGAGTAATATGTGAACTAAGTTTTCTGTTGATGGAAATCTGGAAACATCGTTAATCTATGCGACTTCATGTTAGAATTAAACACCATATATATGTGGAGTGATAAATACCTCAGTGCGGAAACATCTCCAATCTACGGTAATTCATGTTATAATTAAACACCGTACTTGAGTTCTCAAAGTCTTCTGGTTTCAAAATGAAAAGCTATCCAAACAACTCATAATTCGTCATTATATATTTCTAATCACATGATTCTGTGCCATCTGCGGGAATCGAACCCACAACTACATGATGTAAACCATGTGCTCTACCAATTGAGCTAAGACAGCAAGTAGCACTATCTTAAAACCCTAAATTTCATGACGAACCAGATACTTATTACCTTTTAGAAATTCTGGCTTGGAATCTATGCATATAAATTAGAACCTAACATTTCCGCATTTAAAATCAAATTATCATTATGGGAAAGTTCCACCATGTCCAGGCTGTATTATCTACATCTGCAATTGATACAATTGTCGAATGGTGTGTAAGCACATATAATTGTTACAGAACTTACTCATGAAACATCAGTGGAAGCACCTACCGATGTTCAGTGATAAACTACCTTGTGTAGCTCCGAAACTTGATTGGAATGATGTACATCCGATAACACCTCCTTTGATGTCTGCAAAATCCTTTGGATTTCAGTTTGACATAATCCATTTTAGTACTCAAACGAAATATTTATAGAGACTGAAGAAAAAAATGAGCACAACCTCAAGCAAACACCACATGGTTGATAGGCCTAACAACCCAAGTATTTCAAACAATATCACCTAGAGATGGTAGTAATAAAAATATCATGCAGATTGCAAAAGAAAAGGAAAGGTGCAGTGATGGGTCTGGGTAGTAGTGGTGGTGCCTCTAATCGAATCTGGAAGAGATAATGGATCAAACTAAAAACATCAACCTAAACCAATAATCAAACAAAGGGAGAAAGAAGAAAGGAAAAAAAAAACTTAAAAATAAATTTCTAGGCTTTTTATATGTTTACCTTCTTCTATTCCCCTGCATCGTCTTTCTTATTCTACCTAAATCACAAAATAAAAAATCTTAACTAACAAAACACTAAACCATGTCAATACAGAAAACATAAAAACCTAGAGCACACAGAGCAAAGAAGAATCACAAAAAGAAAAACAGAGAACCAAATATTTAGGGTTTCTGCGTGAGAGGAGAAGGGGTGTATGGTAGAAAAAAGAAAGCGGATAAAACAAAAATTCAATGTTTCCTAGATTTATAAGAACCTGCAGTAGAACTATAAGTGATCAGAAATAGAATAAACCTCCATATTGCGCCTAGTGGAAAGAGCTGATTTGTCAGATGGCAATTGAACCTGTTTATAAAAGGAGCTGAAAAGCATTTACCATTTATAAATTGAAAGTAGTAATATGAATATAACCTCACACACCAAAACAAAATTTTGTACTATCAAAAGAATCAATTTAGTACAGTTCACTAACTAAAACATAGTTCATCAATGACAAACTAATTTCAGCAGCCAACAAAGGACAAAACTTCCATTTATCAAAGTGGTGAGCAGCAGAACTTCAATTCTCAGAAATTTCTTAGTTAACCACTTATCATTTTATTTTTTATATTTTTGTACAATTTTGAATTCCCATATGTTAACATATACTTCTAGTTTTGGGCAACACAACATTTTGCCCACGAAACTAAAAACTTCTTTTCTTCGAACACATAAATTAGTTTAATCTTAATTTGACACATACCTAGCTAGTTTGAGCAAGGATTCCTAAACTAAATGTTATCAAATGGATGACTAAACAGTACCTAGTGATCTATGGATTAGATCGTGTACTGTTAGGTAACTAACAACAACCATTATAGGATCCATGGATTAAGAGATACATTAACACACTACTGGACCTTTATATATCCTTGATGTAGATGGTTTCCAAGCTAGATACACTGCTGACCCGTCAGTAGGATATACTGCTTGATTCGGATGTTAGACTGCACAAATGGAGAAGCGCCACAGCCAGCATTTCATCGGTTCATGTATATGTATATTAATTAAGGATGTTTTGCAGCATTTACCTGTGAAGCCCAACAATGTTGTAACCATTCTTGAGCTCTTCCATATTCTTCACCTGTATGTCAAAAATTATTATTTCTGATGAAAAATATTTAGGACAGTCTCCATTACTAATGTTGTAGAGCAATTCTTCTATGCAATTTTCCGGTACTTCTCATATCGTTGCTTGATGTTTGTTCCTGCAATGATGCAAATGATAGACGTTACTCTTCAGAATGATCAACTTGGGACCTCTTAAGACATGTTCAATCCTTATTGTCAAAAGACAAGCTCATCCCCATAGAAAAAAAACTGATTTTTGTTAAAGGGAGAGCAAATAGTGATCCTAGGAGAGAAAAATATCCTGGAAAAATTCAACAGAAAAAATCAGCTGTTTATAAAAATTTGAAACAAAAGGCTAAGATCAACCAACATTCGAACTATCCAATGAAAAGGGAGAGTAGTGAAGCTGAGAACTACTGCATCAGCTTAAGAAAAGCTGAACCTAAAATTCTTTGTTGTGCCATTGACATGCCCTGTTTTTCCACTGCCTTCTATGCCTGCAAACATTTCATATTTCCTCACTTCACGGTTATAATTGAAAAGAAGAGAATGGATCAGACCGTGAAGATTCTTGGAAACTGTTGTGCTTCTGTCCTACAATTAAGTCGATGAAGTTAAGGGCATCATATTTAATAAAATCGTCCAAGCATTCCATACTCCAGAGCTATGTGTATCCACTGCAAATCCAGCAAACATGAATAAAAAAAAATCATGGTTTGTTTCGAAGTGTTGCCTGATTTCGGGATAGCAGAGAAGCTATAAACTGAATGACTCTATAATCTACACACATACTACAATAGTAATATGCTGTTAACAGTTTTTTTTTTTTTTTGGTACTTTCTTCAGTTTAAGCCGACAGAGAGCCTCACCTAAGTTAGGAATCCTCGAGAAGACAAAGAAAAGAAGGCCTAGCTTTTAGAGTGTCTGTTTTGGGGGAGTTCAGCAGCTGATGGCACTAATCTAGTATGTCAATATAAATCTTCGTCATCGAAGTTGTGATATTCCCTCTGAAATTACAGATGATATCATAGAATTAAGTAATGTAATCATAGGTACGATCTGGATACATTAATTATATTTATTTATGCATTTGTAAAGCTTCAAATCAAACAAATAACATACCTTGATAGATTCACAGATGGCGCTGTGTTCTTTGATAAATGAGGCATTTTAGGCAAAAACACCATCCCAAAATGTTACAAACATCTATAATTTTTGCATACCAGCTTGGTCAAGCATGAGAAGTCTGTCCCGATTGATGTCTTGAGCTTTCTATCTTCTTCAAACCCCCCTGCTTGATGTTGCAATAACTGATGGGAACCTATGCAGTCTTGTAGAATTTGAAGGATTTCAGTGGGATGCAATTAGTTATATCCAACAACAAACAACAATTTAAGGAGTACCAAACATATGCATAAAACTGTAATGTTCAAATTATCAGCTCCAGCAAAATAATGAACCAAAAAATAAAACAACCATCACATCAACGGTTTCATACACGTGAATAAAATCTTGCAATTGCATCACTGGCAGAAAAGTTTGGCCAATAGTAACCGTTGATAACAATACTGAAACATAATATTCTACCTTCCCTTCGTTGTGGTACACAGACTCATCAGATTATCACAATCATTGGAGTGGTCGGAGAAACTCTGCAAAGACATGGTAGCCCAAACGATTTACTAAAGAAAGATCATCTATACCTGAATAAGGTATGGAACTCAGGATTTATACAACAATAGCTCATAGTTTGGATTTATCATAGAGCATTAGCAGATGCAACAGCTTCAACGACTTTCCTGGTGAAAGAGTTCTTAGACCTGAACTTGTTGACATCAATACCTCCATTCTTCTTTCATATCCTAAACAAACCTGTACGGGCATCGAGCTTACATAATTCCAAAGACCGTGTTGTCCATCAAACCCCTGCGAGTATATAAAAACTTTGCATCGAGCTTACATAATTCCAAATCCAGTGAAGAACACAATGATAAGCAATTCATCATCATCAACATTATTAGAAGTAATAAAAACAATATTAACAATTGGTTGTGTTTATTTTCCAATGGTAATCCATATTAAGGTTACAGAATAAGCATCTGTTCTTTGACCTACCAAATTTGGCTTAATTAGTTGTCACCAAGGGTTGAATTCATCATAGACGCTCATTAGAACGAAGACGTGTTGGGTTATGTTCGACTATTGTGTTGTTACTGCGCAATGAAAATGCATGTTTAAGGTGCTGCAAGATTGAGTTTTTGGATTCTCTGAAAACCAAACCTGAGTTTAATCAATCTGCCTACACCAAATTAAAACCCAATCTGAACATGGGCACACCAAAACCCAATCTAATTTCTAAAAAAATCCAGGGTTTCCACAAGTTTATCTTGTTCTTCCCTTCCTCTGCATCGTCTTTGAAATTAAACTTTGCCTCCTAAATCAATGTTATAAACTTTTCCCCCTGAATTTCCCACATCAAGCACATAAAGCAAACACAAATCAATAAATCAATAAGAGTAAAAATAAATAGATTCAAAATTTCTAGGGTTACCTTCTTCTTCCTCTCATCAAGCAGAATCTTTTTAGTAAACCAATCGGTATATCTGGACGTCCACAGAATCTATTTAGTAAACCAATCGGCCAATGTCGGATTAACTGCAGGATCCAAATATCTTGGAAACAAAAACAGATTCTCAAAATTTTAGAGCTCCTGCTCGAGAGAGAAGAACCGTAGCAGCATAAAAGGTTTTATATGAAATAAATCGTAATCACATAACAAAATACCGTCTCAGGTCTCTAGCTTACTGGGAGTAGTATCTCTATATATCTGGACGTCCACAGGAAACCAAACTTTCCTGGCCGTCGAAGTCAAAACTCCATCCGGATGCTATGGACCGCCGGATCAGGGTCCCCGTTAAATCCTGTCTGTTTAATGACTCTCAAATCTCAAAGTCAAACACCACCTTTTTTTATTACAGTGATTGTTTATTTTGTGACATTTGTTTTATGCTATCATTATTGGTGATTATAACATATATCTCATACTTTCTCATAGGTAAAGCTCTTTCACTCTTGTAAAAGAGGAGTAAACTAAAATAAAAATGAAAGAAGAAATTCTTTATCGAATGTATATCTAATTTTTATCTTTGTTTCCCTTTTCATATTCAAATTCTGTCGAATGTTATCGGATTTCGAAAATCAGATAACATGAGCCTATTGGAATCGGATTGGTGAAAATCCGACGGAATTTAATCCGATGACAGTCCTAATTGGGAAAATACTGTTAGAAGAGGGTATCCCATATCCTGATCGTGTCAGTCTTCAGTATTAATCCCCAGTTGTAGTGGTGGGTTAGATGATACCACCTGGTGTATCAAAAACCTACATATATTAAGCTAGTGGATTCTGTAATTAAGGGTTTATCCAATTTATTTATCAAATGAACTGATCGTTTTTGTCAAAGAAAAAAAGAACTGATCGTTTTATCGGTTTGCTTCGGGAAAAAAAGAAAAAAGAGGCTGTGTGTTCTTAGTGATTGTTGCGACATTGAGTTAGGGCAGGACAGTGGATCTGAAACTGGTGTTCCTGAATCTGCAGTTACACAGTTTGGTAAGGTTTCATTCTCCAAACACTGAGATGGAGACATTTGCAGTCATGATATTTTGTTAATATATATCCTTATTTAAGGATAATATATTGTTTCCTAGTATATAGGATCTTTGCTTTATCATAATATATCGGTTTCTATATATTCATGAGCTGTGTAACCAGAATTGATAAGATTATCATAATAAGAATTATCTTCTTCTTGATCCTATATTTGTGAAGATGGTATCTATGATCTAAGGTTCTTGAATCATGGGTAGTGATTCAGAATTATACCAAAATAAATCAAAACAAAAAGGGCAGATGGAAAAAAAATTTGCTCCTACTATCGTTCAATCTGAAGGTGCAGTATTCAAGCCTGGGATTGTTCTTGATGAAACAAACTATGATTTGTGGTCACAAATCATGGAGATGCATATTGCTGAAAAAGAAAAAACCTCTTTTATTATGGGAAGGACAAGAAAACCTACCGAGGAAGATCCAAGATATGAGAAGTGGCACACATATAATCAAAAAGTCAAGAGATGGTTGTTGATGTCTATGTCACCTGAAATCATGAAGAGGTATATTCGGTTACCTACTGCTAGAGAGATTTGGGATGCATTATCTAAATCCTTTTATGATGGAGATGATGAGATGCAGGTATTTACTCTAAATCGACGAGCGTTTTCGGCAAAACAAAATGGCAGAGCACTCTCAATTTATTATGGAGAACTAACTGAAATATTTGGAGAGCTAGATCATCGTGACAAGGTGGTTATGGAGAATTCTAATGATATTGAAGCCTATCGAAAATCAATTCAGCGCCTAAGGGTGCATATATTCCTTGATGGATTAGATGAAAGTTTTGAACAGATCCGTGGTGAAATCTTGAGAAAGGATCCTATTCCTGAATTGGAATCATGTTATGCACTCGTTCGTCGTGAATCTGTTCGATGTACAACGATGGCAAAAGAATCGGAAGAAGTTGAACTTGCTGCTATGGAAACTCGAAACCGGTACAATCAAAAAGGGTCTTTTCAGAGATACTCAAAGACTGAGGTGGACAAGTCATCACTTAAGTGTACACACTGTAATCAATCTGTACATACAATTGACATGTGTTTCGAGTTGGTTGGATATCCAGATTGGTGGGATCAACATCTGGAGAGGAAGAATGAGACAAAGAAAAATTCTGGTGCTCCAATGGCTTCAACAAAGAAAGGAAAGGATTTCATGGTAATATCTGCATCAGTAGCAAGGACAGACCATATGACATGTGATTCTAAACAAATCTCTCCCCTTAAACCATCCTTACAAAAAAAAAGTCTCTACTGCAAATGGCTCACAAGCTCCAATTACTGGTGAAGGGTCAATATCTCTCACTGAAACTTTAAACCTAGATTCTATCTTAGTAGTTCCTACATTAGACTGTAATCTCCTATCAGTTTCCCAAATAACTAATACTTTACATTGTGCAGTGATATTTTGGCCTGACTGTTGTGTTTTTAAGGACATCAAAACGAAGCAAACGATTGGTTATGGTGTTAAGCATGGGAAGCTGTATTATCTGGATTTGGTGTCTAGTAGTTCGGATAAGCTGCGTCAAACTCTTCTTGCTGATGGTTTTGAGGGGGAGAGACAAAATTTTCAAATTTTGTTATGGCATCGACGATTGGGACATGCATCGTTTAGTTATTTAAAAAAATTATTTCCTAGTTTGTTTGGAAAACTTGATATTTCTAGTTTTCATTGTGAAGTATGTGAACTTGCAAAAAGCCATCGTGCTTCTTTTCCATTATCATTCAATAAGAGTCCAATTCCTTTTATGATCATACACTCTGATGTTTGAGGGCCATCTAAAACTACTACCCTGGGTGGTTCAAGATGGTTTGTTACTTTTATTGATGATTGCACTAGAATGACGTGGGTGTGTCTCATGAAAAACAAAAGTGAAGTTACCGCCTTGTTTCAAAAGTTCCATAAGATGATTAACACTCAGTACAACAAACAGATTCAAGTACTTCGTAGTGATACTGGTGGTGAATATATGGATTCTGACCTTCAACAATATTTTGAGGGACACAGGATTATTCATCAAACTACTTGCTCTAATACGCCTCAGCAGAATGGAGTAGCAGAGAGAAAGAATCGTCACTTACTGGAAGTGGTCCGTGCTTCATTGATAGAAGCACATACACCACTGATGTATTGGGGAGAGGCACTTACTTCTGCAACATATCTTATCAATCGAGTGCCATCCAGTACCATTGTGTTTCAAACACCCCATCAAGCTCTTGCTGAAGCAGTTGTGGCTCCAGCTGTTCCTAATATGTCGCCTCATGTGTTTGGTTGTGTAGCTTATGTTCATCTGCACAAGAACCAACGTGATAAGTTGGCTCCTAGAGCTCTAAAGTGTGTATTTGTGGGATATGCAACAACTAAAAAGGGATATCGTTGCTATCATCCTCCAACCAAAAGAATGTTTATTACTTTGGATGTTGTATTTCATGAAGATACTATGTATTTTTCATGTGAGTCTGAACTTCAGGGGGAGTACCATAAGGAAATTCAGACTCTTAACCATGATGAAGATATATCGGAAATTGATGTATCTGTTATTGTCAACTCTGATGATATGGTAAGAGAATCTGTTAATGAAAGTTCTTCACGAGAAGAAACAGAAATTACAGTATTAGATCGTGATATAGAGATTCAAGATGAGGTTATGATAGAAGATATTCCAGAGTCTACGTTACCTCAAGAAGATGAAACACCAAACCAATCGTCTGCTACGGATGTTCTTGAAGAATCTAGGAGACAACTTCCACAACGTGTAAACAGAGGTATTCCTAAACCCAGATATGAACCTGAAATCTCTAGTAAGGTTAAGTACCCTATGAGTCATTATGTCTCTCACCATCGTTTGTCTAAAGCTAATAAGGCATTCGTGAATCAACTATCTACTGTTTTTATTCCTAAAAATGTGCAGGAAGCATTAGCTGATCCAACATGGAGAGCATCTATAGAAGAAGAAATGAGGTCCCTTTTTCAGAATGATACTTGAGATTATGTTGATTGTCCAGAAGGAAGAAAGATTGTGGGGTGTCGTTGGATTTTCACCATTAAATACAAGGAAAATGGTGAGATTGAACGTTATAAAGCAAGATTAGTTGCTAAAGGGTACATCCAAACTTATGGTATCGACTATACAGAAACTTTTGCTCCATTAGCGAAAATCAACACAGTACGAGTATTGTTATCGCTTGCTGCAAACTTGGATTGTCCTTTGCAACAATTTGATGTAAAGAATGCCTTCTTTCATGGTGAATTAACTGAAGAAGTTTATATGGAGCTCCCACCTGGTATTTCAGTTCCAGGATCTCATGGTAAGAAGGTATGTAAGCTAAACAAGTCATTGTATGGACTAAAACAATCTCCAAGGGCCTGGTTTGGCAGATTCACCAAATTTATGAGGAACTTTGGATATCGTCAGAGTAATTCTGATCATACTTTGTTCATAAAGAAAAGGAAGGATAAAATTACCGCTCTTATCATATATGTAGATGATATGGTGGTGACAGGAAATGATCCAGAGGAGAGGAAATCTTTTCAACGATACTTATCAAAGGAATTTGAAATGAAAGATTTGGTTCATTGAAATACTTCCTTGGAATTGAAGTTTCTCGATCCAGTGAAGGAATTTTCTTATCACAAAGGAAATATGTTCTTGATCTGCTAAAAGAAGTGGGCATGTCAGCATGTCAGCCAATCCATACACCTTTAGAAGAAAAGGTAAATCTGTGTATTGAACCTGATCAAGTTCCTGCTGATAAAAGGAGATATCAAAGACTTGTGGGGAGATTGATGTATCTATCTCACACAAGGCCAGATCTTGCTTATGCACTCAGTGTTGTTAGTCAATTCATGCGCAATCCAGGTGAACAACACATGGATGCAGTTTTACGTATTTTGAGGTATTTGAAGTCTGCTCCTGGAAAAGGGATTTTATTCTCTAAAAATGAAGATTATAGAAAGGTTGTGGCATATACAGATTCTGACTATGCAGGAGAAATAGATGGCAGACGTTCTACTGCAGGCTACTTTACCTTTGTGGGAGGTAACTTAGTTACTTGGAGAAGTAAGAAACAAAATATTGTTACACGATCAAGCGCACAGGCTGAATTCAGAGGGATGTCAGATGGCATTTGTGAAACTTTGTGGTTGAGGCTTCTCCTTAAGGATTTGGGGGTTCCTCTCAAGGATCCCATTACTTTGTATTGTGATAACAAAGCTGCGCGTGATATTGCTCATAATCCTGTTTAGCATGATCGTACTAAACATGTGGAGGTTGACAGGTTCTTCATCAAAGAGAAGCTGGACAACAACATTATTGAGCTGCCACCGGTTCGGTCTGAAGAACAACTTGCAGATATTCTCACACATGGAGTGTCATGCGAAAAATACTTGAGTGTTCAGGACAAGTTGGGCATGTGTGATATTTATGCACCAACTTGAGGGGGAGTGTTAATATATATCATTATTTAAGGATAATATATTGTTTCATAGTATATAGGATCTTTGCTTTATCATAATATATCGGGCTCTATATATTCATGAGCTGTGTAACCAGAATTGATAAGATTATCATAATAAGAATTATCTTCTTCTTGATCCTATATTTGTGAAGATATTTACCCTCACTATTATTGGCATGTCGTTACTTTTTTTATGTAAGTACTTTCTTTTATTTCCACTTTTCATTGATTGATTTCTATAAATTGGTTGTCTGGTTACTTGGTTGGGTATGTTCTTCAGATGTTTGGATTAGTCTCTGATCGATACCTAGTATTATTGATTATGGGATGCCACCATGTCTGGGTTCACCTTATCTTTTATCTCGTATAAATTTCTGCCTTGGTTTTGTGGTCTGTTTATTTAAAATTTTAATTTGGGTTTTGAGGTTGAATTTTAATGGGTTGAAAGTATGCTGTTGAAATTGATTCTTAAAAGAATTCTAGTGCATTTGGCTACATAAAGGATTCATTTTTCAATTTTCCCTCATGCAAATTCTTATGGCACCATTTAGCTTCATTAGGTTCTTTCATCTTGAGATTTTTGCTCTCTGGCAACTTATTTTATTATTTATTTCGAAAAGAGGAAGCAACTCACTCATTAGTTCTAGAATTTTGATGCATAGAGAGCTGTGGATCAATTGCATTTACATAGTTGAAACAGTTCTGAATGTAGAGATTGTTTCAAATGGCTAAAAGGCTATCTCCAGTTTAACTGTTTTGAATGGCATTTCTGTTAGAAAAAGTTGATATGTTTGCTGCTTTTAGTATAGCACATCTACTGGTTAAGATAAAAGCCGAGGCTTTGAAATTTATAAAAGGTTGGGAATTGTTCCGAATATTAGAGCTTTGGCATATCTTAGGAGCAGTATTACGTGAGCAACTAATTAGAACCAGCAGTACCAAACAGAAGGAAACCCTTTGCACATAATTTGCTCAAAGGAAGAAAACTCTACGAATATAGGATAATGAACCTCACAGCATTGAACTACAGGCTATATAAGGTATCTCCTAAATGCAGCGCGGTACGTGCTCCAAGCTGAATAAAAGATGCAACCTTTGTACATTCTTTACGAGTCATGTTTTGCCTGAATGATCATCTTTGATGTCAGCTGTTTCGTCGACTTTAGGCCTGGTGTTCTTAAGGACCTGCAATAACAGTTCAAAATGAATTTTGAAAACTAGTCGTACTGGCATTTATGGCTGAAAAAGTTAATCTGGTTGATATGTGGCAGTTGAAAAAAATCAGCAAATTACTACTTACCTTCTGTAGCATGGTATTTTCGTTGGTCAAAGTCGAAATCTTCTCCCCCACCTTTGAATTCTTGTCCTGCAAATCTGTTGCTTTAGATTCCAGCTCGGTGACATAAAGCTTCTTCCTTTCACGGGCTTGCTGGGCGGAAACTCTGTTCCTAAGCAACCTGTTGATTCAGATGTATCAATTTAATTGAGGGGATCAACATACGACGAGGATTATAATGGTTATTATAAGGATATATTAGGACACCAAGCAATCTAACTATAATGTGAATGGCACATGCATAGGGTAGGCCTCAATTTTATTTTTTAGTTCATCCCAAGTCACTCACGTGCGTAATCTAAGATTTTCATTTTCGTGTTATGAGTAGGATTCTGTGAGCAAACTCTTGTTAGTTGTTACCTCTCTCTCTCTCTATATTGCTGATCAAACAAAAATGCTTTGGTTTGTCTAATGATTGTGTTATGCATGAGCACTGACAGCTGCTGGAAACTCAACATTTTTCCGATGTTAAACTATTTTAGTAGAAAACTTCAACATAAAGAAATAGAAAAATGAGACAAAGAATCTATACTAATTCAGATTGGAACATATACATATATCTGTCAGATGTGATGCGAAGAATTTGTAAGTTATGAATATATGTTATGCAAGTCTTCCTACATATATGTCTCACTCTACGTCTATGAATGGTTTATTGTGTTCTACCTCTTTTACCGTAGAATTACCATGAAATAAAAATTAGTAGACCCTCTCCCTTGACTTACCTCTCTGTTTCTGTTCTACGATCATCCTAATTCTGGAGTACACCTCTTCAGATTTGTTTCCTCTCATCACCGTAAGTTTCTACTTCATCGTTCGACATAACAAGAAAAATGAATCCCTAAGCGACTCACCACTTTGAGAAAATTGGTTTTTCTGTCGTCCCTCACACCTACCCTCGACTCTATGATTTCCATATGGTATGATAATTAACGTATAAGATAAACGGTACTCTATCATGATTACTAAATTTAGGCACACTATCATGATTACTAAATTTAGGCACACGTAGGTACATTCGCTTAGGTGCTCTATCAAGATTATCCTCAGTAATTACAAGAAGAAGAATAGTGCAAGCATTATAACATTTCTCAAAATTAAACACATCAGATCCAAAAAATTGATGAGTAATCAACAACAAGACAGTAGTAAGTACCTCTTCTACCTTCTGTACACTCTATAGGCAGGATTTCGGCCTCTCTTAAGCTGTTTACAAGATGCTGCGGCATTGTTGTTTTGTTGTGATTCCTCACCAACAACAGTAGCATGATAAAACTAGGTTTAGAATTACTTTGGAAGATGTGGTTGCCCATCATAAGGCTGCTTCAGCTCCCCTTTCTTCTAATTGCTCTATATGGTAAAATCTGCATACAGATCCCTTGCTTCAATGGTGGTTCCTGCATAGTCGATCAAAGTAAGACTAATGCCTGAAGTAGTATTTAAAGAGTCTGCATATAATATTATAGCTATAACAGTTCACATGCATCAGACTATTGATATTGAACAATTGGTTTTGCATTACACCTTGCTCTCGATATATGCCGAACTATGATACTGCAGCATACTGGCCAACCTAAAGCACATTTCCCTTTGTTTTTTCATGGTACCATGAGTCCTGAAAAGTATCATAACATAACGCATATCGAGATTTAGATGCACCCGTGTCTGTAGCTTTCCAGATGCATAAATAGTCTGCATTGAACTAATTAGTTCTTTTTAATACTGTTGCTGCTAGGTCAAACAAACGGTTGGTCGCAGAATCAATGCTGGGTCAGATGCCACTGAAATCTCGTCGGATGCAAAATCGACTGCAGAAGAAGCCTTGGCTTGTGCAAAAGCTGCTGAAAACAAGGCACACGAAATTGAGAATAAGTACATTGCTCTTGAAAACATACTACAGAAGTTGGAGAAGAAGGAGAACATTCCCTAGTCTACTGATAAAACTAGACTACTCGTCTAATTTAAGGCCAGAAATGCTATTAAACTCCCTCTTTTCCACCCCCTATTCACCTCCCTACAATCTAAACCACACATTTACATTTAGATTCACATTCTGGTAGATGTGAGGTTCACCATTTCAAGATGTGGGGTTTAGATCGCAGGGAGGTGACTAAGGAGGTGAAAAAGAAGGAGTTAAAATAGTCCTGCCGTGTGATATGCTCTAGTTTAGTTTTTTCTTTTTTTTTTAAACTGTTCCGTCATTTTGATTTTGACTACTCGAAGTGTTCTTATTTGTAGGGAATTGCGATCATGTAGTATTTTAACTGTTATGTTTTTTCAAAATTTTCTTTTTTATGATGAATTTCTATATTGTTCATATCAAACCCTTTAAACTCCTAAGTCATGCGAGGCCATGCGTCCCACTGTGAGAATACCCATCCTTGATCTCCATTCCACTTTTCCTCAAATTATATGAATGTAACGGTAAAATCTCTTTCGGTTTAAAAAACGGCAGAGAAAAGGTTTACAAAAACGGGAGAGAAAAAAAAAAAAAAAAAAGAAGAAAAGACTCTCTCTCTATTCTCCTCTCGACAGTTTTTATCTTCTTTCGGCTAGGGTTCTTCTTCCCGAGATTCATTGTACAGGGAATATCAGTACTTTTCTTCTGTGTTGATTTTAGTTTTTTTCACGGTTTGATATGATGATCTGCATTGAAGAGAAGAGTAACTGAATTGAAGTTAGGGTTTGAAGGAATCAATCCGAGAAGAGTAACTGAAATTGAAGTTAGGGTTTGAAGCAATCAAGCCGAACGAAACATAGGTTAATGATATTTGGGTTAATCATAATCGAACAAAACAGATGCGGTGTTTTGAGATAGAGTTAGGGTTTGGTTTTGAGATGAAGGAACCAAGAGCAGTTCGATCAATCAATCAACTTTTCTCTGGCTCCTAATCAACTCAAGAACAATCAATCGCCACCATCAACAACAATCGATCACTGCAATTCGACCAGGTAGAATTCAATTTCCAATACAGCAAAAAAAACCTAAATTTCGTTTTTTGATTTGTTGTTTTTAAGAAAACCCCAAATTAGGGTTCTTACATGTCAAATTTGGGGCTTTGTTTATAATGTTTTAGATTCATGAATATTGCTTGAATGGGTTTACAGTAATTTCATTGAATTAGTTGGTTTAGAGCTGAACTTCTGATCTCTTTCTTTCTCATCGTATGTTGTGATCAATTCCCCCGGTTGATTGATAACTAACCTTAGAATTTTCTGAGAACTCTAGACCTAGGAGCTTTTCTTCTGTTTTGCTCAATGCTGTGTCTAATAAACTCAAGCAGTTTCTGGATTAATGTGAATGTCTAATACATTTGATCCATATTTTCTTACCTATCAAGGCTTATTGCAGATTACCAGGATGTAGGTGGTGATGAGTGACGCAGCTGGACGTCATGGCACCATTAACATGGATACGATCTTTATGAGGATGGGAAGACATGTTTTAAGACGATGGACCGTATAAGATATGGTAAGATTTACTCCAGGTGATAATGCATTGATATGGGTTTGCTATTGATTTTTTTTCTTCTTTGTAATACTTGAACTGTGAAACAAACGCGCAGGTTTGGTTTAGTTGTTGATTTGCAATAATAAATAATAAGGGTTTTCAATTTGTTTGGTTTTCTTTCTCATCGTTTTTTTTTGTGCACAAGAAAAAAATCAAAACGAAATCACAAAGTTTACTTTGTGCACAAGAGAAATCAGGGAAGGAAGAATGGAGTTGTTGTGCTGCCGATGGAGGTATTGATGAACAAGGAAGGAATTGCCAGTTGGATTGATGATTCTGGTAGGTGCTAATTTGAGGGGTTAGGACATATTTTAGGTTGAATTCGTGAAATCCTAGGGTTTCAAAGATAAAGTTTTGTTTTTAACTGATTTTATGTTATAATAGTTGTTTTTGGACTTATTCATTCCATGTTTCTCATTATGAATTTGATGCAGGTGTTGATGTTTTTTCTTTGTGTTATTATTAGAATCAGTACAGGTGGCCATGATATGCGGTAACTCCTATCTGTTCTTTTTCTTTCTTATCAATTTTACGTGAGCTGTAGAGTAAACATTTGCACGTTTAACATTCTTTGCCGTATTCAATTTGTCCCCTTTTTTATATAAGGATTCAATGCTCCAGCAGTATTGGGTTTTAATTACACCATCAGTTGTTTTTGTATGCTACAGAAGGTGTCTAATATGAAACCGAAAACCAGTTATTAACTTCGTGTTGTCTTCTATGGAATATTAGGTACTTCATTGACTTAGAATTCTTGGTCACCTTCAACTTTGCTCTGTATTACTATTTTCCACAGAGCATTCTAGGATTATGGGAAGGTTGAACTAATTTCTAATTTTTGAAACTCAGGTACTTTGATTTCTGCTTCATATTCTTTCCAAATTATTGAGGATTTTAAATCTGGAATTTTTATTCTGAATTTTGGATATTACTATGAATTTGGGATTTGTTGTAACTGATGATAGTCATTTCAGTAAAATCTGTCGTTGCCTGTGTGTTCTCACAACTATCTCACTACTATTTTTTTAAAGCCAAAGTTTACTTGACACTAACTGTTGGACATGTTCGCAAGTTTTAGTTCATAAGAATAAATTGGGGTATGTTGATTTGGTTAACATACATAAGTATGTTATTATTATTCGGTCTACAATTCTGTGCACTGACTTGAGCAAATAATATTCATGTCTTCATCAGTGTGATGAAATACATTGGGTGGTACTAAACAACCTAATTTGGAAATTCGATCCCTTGCTTCCCGTTGTCAGAAAATATCAAAAGTAAATCATCCCACCTACTTTTTCGTTGTACTAAACTTTTATCCCTCTAGCTTAGCAACTTATGTTATTTCATCCTGTAGGTTTGATCAGGCAAGTACTCTTTGTCCTCCACGATGCCACCAAGGTCATCTTCAACCTTGCCATTCATGAGGTGCTTGACATAAAAGAAAGGTGCCATTACCATGTATACTCTTTGTCATGTATGTAGCCATGTCAAGCTAATGTTTACTGATCTATTGGTAGGTAAATGCAATATAGTATTGGATTTACTGAATCACACACGTCTCTTTGGTTTTCATTCTGCAGGGAGCACAAAATCGAATGTATTAGGTGAATCATCATCATGTTTACTGATTTTGTTCACTGCGACCATTTCATCTACTTATTCAAAGAGGTGAACTTTCAACCATGTTGGCAGTGGTAACCAAAGACGGGCAATTTCCTCAACAAACTAACTAAGAGGGTCTACATATTACCAAGCAATCTATGTAACAGTTCTTTTTTTTTTTATTTTTTGGAAACTTGGATATGTATTCAGTAAACAATGTTACCAGATGCCGGCACTGTGTGCATGTGTCGTTGTGTGGCTCACACAAGACTAATGTTAAAACTATTTCCGTCCTTACTGACATGCTGTATTTGGGTGCAGTGTGCATCCATGGAAAATTAAAACCGTTTATTCAATTAACGATAACAAATAAGGACTCTTTACAATTTCTTTCTTTATCAACAATCATTGGCCATCATCCCTTTACAGGTAATAGCAAAGGAGAACACCATTATTCTATGCAGTAATGGTGGTCATGTTTTGACACCCAATGATTTTTTATTTTATTTTTGAAGCATGAAATTAATTAGAACAATTACACTGTTATTACACGTGGGAATGTGATTCCCATTGAATTGTTCAAAAGAATTTGATTAAGAAAAGCCGGATTCGTCCGTACCCAAATTGATGTTGATAGGTTTCTGGTTTGGCTACCATCGGCTGCAAAGTTTGTCAGTCCATCCGCGGCTTGGTTTCCTTCTCTATAATTATGTTGAATAGCACAACATGGAATTTGTCTCAATCGATTGACACCCAATGATACTGCAATACTAATCTAGAGGACGTATACTGTAAATTAAAGATACTAAACAATTTTTTTGAACAGTAACTGAAGCAATAAATAATCATGCACAGTACAGATTAACATTTATTTTTCCTTTTTGATGGGTATTGAGTTCGTGTTCATTGAAGTTATGGGCACAATTACTTATTTCTAGCTATAATGATACTGAGCATGCAATTCTTACAGTTTTCGGTAGATGGTCGTGTTTGCCCGTGTTAATTGAAACCAAGACGATTACATGTTATACAAATTTCCATTCTTCTTGAAACCAGGTTTAACTCTCTAGCTAGCTTAATAATTGTAAAGTACGGATGATTTTATAATTCGATGGTTACATAAATACTCAAAATGTATAAAATTCTAAAAGAAAGAGTTACCCCAAATCAAAAATCCTAACCAACTGGGGATAGCTCAGTTGGTTAGGGTCGAACTCTCGAGTTGTTAGGTCAGAGGTTCAAATCCCGCGCGGATCATATCAAAAAAAAAAAAAAATCGGGACAAGGCGCGGATCATATCAAAAAAAAAAAAAACTCGGTTCTCCTCGCCACATCAAATCAAAAATCCTAAGCGATGGGGCGAGGCGAAGCCGAGCCACACCAAATCAAAAATCCTAAGCGACGGGGCGAGGCGAGGCCGAGCTACACCAAATCAAAAATCCTAAGCGATTCGTTTAAAACGATGTGGTAGAAAGCAACGTGCGACTTACCAAATCAAAAATTCTAAGCATACATCGGGACGAGGCGAGGCGAAGCCGAGCCAAGCATGCATTGGGACCGGGCAAGACGAAACCGAGCCACACCAAATCAAAAATCCTAAGCATGCATTGGGATGGGGCGAGGCGAAGCTGAGGGACACCAAATCAAAAATCCTAAGCCACGGGGAATGACTGGGGCGAGGCGAAGTCACATCACACCAAACCAAAAATATGGTTAATATTAAAAGTAAAAAATTATGGTAGATGGTTTTCGGGTCCTCCCGGGCGTAGCACGGACACAAAATCTAGTTAAAATAGTAGCTGTTGTTCCAAGTTTTTTTTACATAGCATCAATGCTGACAAATACAATAACAACGCATAGGAATTGACGTTTAGTCCCAAAATTATTGGGCTTTGGACGCTCTAGTCCTAGCCACTGAGGCCTAGTACTCGTTAGTCCAATTTTTCGTACGCGCGAACAGTTTAGTCCAGATTTCTACGAGTCGGACCAAATTTCGTCTGATTTAAAAAATGTGGTTTCTTCTTATTTCCATAATTACCCTTTTAATGTTTTTTTATTCATTTTTTAGATCTTAGATTTTTCGGAGAGAAAATAGACACAGACGATTTAGTGTTGTTTTTTCTCCAGCAGAGATTCGTACATCATGTCAGGATTTTGATCTTTTCATTTTATGTTTATTTGACTGATTTCGTCATTTCTTCTTATTCTTCTTCTTCTTCAATTTTCTAGGTTTGATATGTGTTGAGATTATTAGTCCCACATTGTGTGGGCAATCCAAGATCCTGCGATTTATAATTCTTAGGGCCTCTCCACTCATAGCCAATTGGTTTTGAGTTGGATGCCCGTATTCTAACATGGTATCAGAGCAGGGTATTTGTGTCGAGTCAGTTGACCGCACCATTACTCCGCGTCACCCGATTTGTTGTCCACGTGTTAGACCCAACGAGGCTACACGTGAGGGGGCGTGTTGAGATTATTAGTCCCATATTGTATGGGCAATTAAGATCCTGTGGTTTATAATCTCTTAGGGCCTCTCCATTCATTGCCAATTGGATTTGAGTTGGATGCCCGTATTCTAACAATATGTTCATGGAGATCTCTGATTTAGTTTATTCAATACCATTTAGACCTCAATCTTTCATTCAATCTACGGAAATCTCAAATTCTTCGTGTTGTTTAATTTCCCTGATATGTAAATCTCAATAGTGAGTTTCAATTAACTGAAAGAGATGAACGGAGGAGATATGATTGCATCTGTTAATAAAAGTAAGTTCCATATCTAATTCAACTGTTCCAGGTTCTGATTTACTTTTTATGTGCTCTATAACTGTTTTTAGTGGATTTTGTTATAGTTTTGTTAATTTTATTCTAATGATAATTCCGTAGAGAAGTACAACAGGAGAAGACCAATTATCGAAAGTATGATTATAATGCGTGAAGGCCAAATTCCTTTTTTGGTCGAGATAAATTTTCGAAATTATCTCGAAATAATGCCTATAAGACTCCACAGTAAGTACTCTTCGACAAGAAGCGCGAAGTGTAAGAGGTAAGAAATTCTAATTCTTGAGTAAGTCCTTTTCATATAAGAGGTACTAGATGTGCGCCCGTGCGTTGCACGGGTTCAAATTGGTTGTCCCAAAGGTAATTAATCCATGTAAGTGTATAGGTTTTATGTAAAAAATAGGTTATGTATATTGAAAGTGATTCGGCGCTCATTTACCTACTCATTCTATTTTGCTACGTCAATTCTTGATTCTTATTGGTCGGGGGCCAAGAGCATGATTCGACGCTCATTTACCCACCCGTTCTATTGTGCTACGTCAATCCTTGATTCTTATTGGTCGTGTCCCACGAAGAGCATGATTCGACGCTCATTTACCCAACCATTCTATTGTGCTATGTCAATCCTTGTTTCTTATTGGTCGGGGGCCAAGAGCATGATTCGGCGCTCATTTACTTATCCATTTTATTTTGCTACGTCAATGCTTGATTCTTATTGGTCGTGGCCCAGGAAGAGCATGATTCAGCGCTCATTTACTTATCCATTATATTTTGCTACGTCAATCCTTGATTCTTATTGGTCGTGGTGCAGGAACTCTAGAATTCGAGCTTTTGGTCTAACTTTCAATGTGAGGCCAGCAATTTCCACTCAAATTATATATAAAATATGAAGTACTGGAAATGAGAAGTATAAATTGTTGGCGGAGTATACTTCGCGTATGAAGCATAAAGTGACAAAATAATAAGTATCAATCCTTGGAAAAGTGCGAAGCATTACCAATAATGAGCATGAGGTATGCCCCATAGAAAGTATGAAGTATACTCATAACCGATTAGAGATATGAAGTACGACCAATTAGAAGTACGGAGCATGGGCAACGAGAATTACCCCTATTTACAGTTAATAAGATGTACTGCCCCTTGTTGGTTGGCTTGGGATCTTTGTAGAGGAATTTGGGTAAACAATATGCTCCAGACTTTGATTTGTGTGCGTACTAGAAGTTGCACGAGATCATAAATCCCGTTTGTGGATTGTCGATGTCAGTATAGGAACACAGCAGCAGCATATCCATTGTAGTTACTCCCAAAGCAGATGTCCAATATGGTCTGTTCGACTTAGCTGTTTGATGCCATATTGGTTGGACGGTGTGCATTGGTGGTTTTGTCGTCAAAGCACCTGGCGGGGAGCATTAGTGTGGTGTCATAAGCAGCCCCCTTAGCTCTGCTGCTTTGGTCTATCTTTGTCAGATTGCTTAGGGTCATCACATTCCTGTGTAGTCTCAATAGAAGCATCAACGTATGAGAATTTTAATTAAATGTTTTCTATATAATAAGCAATAAGATGAATTCATCATATGAATGATAAGTGTTTGTTGAATAAACTCAAAATGCTTATATTAAGCTATAACAAACATTAAGTGTCCGTATGGTTGTTCTTGCCCCTGCATGGCATATTTATGAATTCATCATCACTCAGAACGGTGAGTGTTTGAGACCATAGTGTCACAAAGGGGTTACCTTGTGCTATGCTAGGACCTGTCACCTCGTTGGCCAATCCCGAACCAGGGGATTATCGAACGGTGGGGGTCTAAGAAAGTCTCGGAGACGTGGTGTAAAACTGCTGAGCTTCCAAAGGCATATCATGTTGGGTATCTCTTTCTGTCGGATGCCTTCTCCTTGGTCATATACTCGTGGACCCTTACGGGGGAGTCCGGAGAAATTGCACGCAAGTGCTTTCTCCAGTACGATGATATGAGACCGGTGGTGCTTGCCCCGATTCACCGTTGTATGCATTAACATCCAAAGTATGATGATATGAGACCGATGATATGGGAATGTGTGCATTATTTATAAAAATGTATGAAATGAGATGTATTGAATTTGCAAAATGTTTGAGATTTATAAAAATGTATGTAGTTCACAAAAATGTAAGAGATGTTTCGAGTTTTCAAAATGTATGCTATGTGCATGATAATGTATGCCAGTATAAACAAAATGTAAAGAGTATTCAGTATTTGCAAACTCTGTGACGTATGTATGTCCCATTTTGGTTTCGGAAGCTGATTGCCGAAGCTTGTAAAGCAAAAGTAACTGTTCTTGTAAATTCTTTGCCGGAACATTGAATGGGATTTGCTTGCTGCCATGTGAGCTGTGCTTTATGAGCATTACCCATCAAGTCTTTTGTTATCTATCGTCTGTGTTGAAAACAGAATGTCAATTTTTGGCTGTGGTGAGACTGCCTCTTAAGGACCTCGTCTCGTAAGTAGAGCCTTCTCGTCTCTTGCTTATCATACTGAACCCTAATTACCGTTCATTGTCATCCGTATTTGCTTCATCGTCCACTATGAGGCAACGGCCTTACAGAGGCATCGGACTGGACTGCAACATCCTCGTCCATTACCAACGTTTCGGTCATGACGTCAAGTTGCTCGTAAGTCAGCTAACACGTTGAGTCTTATGGCCTCTTCGTGACCGGACTTTGTCTTCGTGCTTTAGGTCCTCGGGTTATGCGTTAGGTTATCTTTGCATTTAGTGAGCAAAGATAGGGAACGAAGGCTCTTCAACCTTCAATCTCGTACCACCCTATTTTGCCAACCTTCAATTTTTAGCATGGATTGCGGGACCTGAGTTGTATGGTAGAAATCAGCATCGTCGTTGTTGGATGCCAACGTTACAGGACTCTGTCCTATCTTCGTTCTCCTTCTTTGGTTTTTTAGAAGGACAATCCTCCCATTTAGACCACGGACGTGGAACATAACCACTAGCAAGGGCATGTAATCCATCTTCGCATGTCGTGGATCCGTCATTTTGGCATCTTCATGCCATCGTCGACATCAGTCTAGGCATCGACTTGGCATCTTCATGCCATCGTCGACATCAGATTAGGCATCGTCATGCCATCGTCGTCATCAGACTAGGCATCGATTTGGCATCTTTATGCCATCGTCGACATTAGACTAGGCATCGATTTGGCATTTTTATTCCATCGTCTTGGAACGTTGGATCACCGTCGTTGGAGTCTGGTCCATTGTGGCAGAACTTTGCTATGAGCGGGTCTTCGTGGAGTGTTATATCGTCGTTGGAGTCTGGTCCATTGTACTTCATAAACATTGGTTGATCATCCTTGTTGTTGTTCCTTATCGGAGGACTGGAATTTTATTCATGAAAATACGAAAGAGATATCTTCATATCTCTGTGGTAAGGGATATCTTCATTCATGAAGATCCGAAAGAGATATCTTCATATCTCTTTTGTAAGGGATCTCTTCATTCATGAAGATATGAAGTTCAGTGAGATTGCTTTGTGAACATTGACCGTCCTGCTCGACTATCGGATTTTGGACCGAAGCTTTATCTACTGTTTGGAAAGCTTTGGGTAGGCAGCGTCGTCAATGATCGTACCATCATTTTGCCCCTGCTTTGAGTCATGTAGGCTTTGTTGAGTTTGCTGACACAGTTTGGTTCTTGGTGTCTTCGTGTAACGCCGTTGTTTGAAATTTGGTTATAAACCGATTTGGTTATACGATTGGTTCACATCTCACGATCTTGCTCCGCGGCATCGTCGTCGGTTATAAAGCAGTTGGCTCTAAAAAAATCTTGGGGTGAAGATCGGAGCTGCATCGCTGAAGTGTGTGACCGAAGTTATATCATCGTTGTGTGAAGTGAAGTCATATCTTCGAGTAAACTATGCTTCGTGTTAACAAGTTATCTTAACAAGTCATCGTTAATGCTTCGTGTTAACAAGTCATCGCTGTGTGGAGAGCCTTCGTTCCTTTGTGTTAACAAGTCATCTTTCGAAGATAGCCTATTATGGCATATACACAACAAGTTGAACTGCACCGATTGTAAGCACTTAACCAATTTAATTCTCTGTTTGCAGCGGTTGCAAGTATGCGAGGAAGCATCATCTATCAGCTTATTTTTGGAGCGTGCAACAGCATGCAAGGATGGAAAATGTTGGCAAAGTGGTTCATTTAACACCCGTCCGTCCTCCCAAAGACGGACATTAAGGATCACAAAGGCTGTCCTTAGAATACCAAGAAGAAAAATCTTTCCGTATTTTTCCTTGGTGATAGTCTTCCACAGCACGTTGAAATTAATATTATCAATAAAGAAGAATACTAATTAATATCATGAAGAATACTCTTCGTAGCAAGACTTCGGCTCTTCATTGTCATCGCACTCCAGCCTTCGGACTCTGGTTCATTGTCGTCAACGTGGGGCTTTAGATCTTCGTTTTTGGTGCTGCATCGGTTTTAATGCATCGTATTAACCCAGAAACAATGTACTCTTCGTGTTTTTGATATATTTTAGCAAAGCTTGCCAACTGATAGCACTGGAGACAATGGTCGCTGAATAATAGGAGTATAATATAAGAACTCCGGAGCCAATACTCTTGGGAGTAATGAGTTTCCGGTTTTATCGCGCGTCGACATCAGAGGTGGGTTAACTCATCGTCATCGGTATCAGACTTGGCATCTTCATCCCATCGTCGACATCAGACTTGAGTTATACCGTGGCTTTTAACTGACTTGGCTAAACTCTTTTAGCTTCATCGACGTCAGACTTGGCATCTTCATGCCATTGTCGACGTCAGACTACCGCTCCGTATGGTCATTGCAAGGCTTTGCATTCCCGTCTGATATATTCATAAGCTATTTGCCCCATGTATGCTCTATGCTGGAAGAAGTCCATACCATCAGCCAGCAGCAGCTTTACGTTCGTAGCGACAAGATCAGTTGACAGTAACAAGGAGTACCTAGGGCTTTGTCTTCGTCATCATCGGCAGAACTACTTTTACTGGTTATTTGATATTGCTCTTTACGTACTCCATGTTAAAGAGAACGAAGCATCAGCGGTATTTGGACTCTGCCCCTGAGTGAGCGGAGATAGGGAATGAAGAGAGAGAGAGATATCTTCATCTCATTGGTAAGGAATATCTTCATGAATCTGAAAGAGATATCTTCGTATCTCGATATCTTTATTCATGAAGATATGCCTCTATTATCGGATCTCATTGGTAATGTTCCAAGTATTAATACTTGGGACTGTCGTGTAACTCTGTTGCTTTGATCTTCAGCTTGAACTCTTCGGACATTTGGCATCGTAGCAAGGCTTTCGCTCATCATCTTCGGGCTTTAGATCATCTTCGGGCTTTAGATCACTAAAGAACTGAAGTATGAGCGAAATCCCGAAGTATTCTTTGATAAGACGAATGAACAATCATATCTTATCCTGTACTGATCATAACAAATGGAAACAGAACAATACCCATCCAAATCTACGTTGACAAAGTGACTTTGTCTCGTAACTAAATTAGTTATCTAACCCAAAATCTTGATATTAGAATGATACTGGTGGTAAAAGGCTCATCAAAAGTTGGAGCGGAGGGTGTAATAAACTTTAAGACATGCAAAAGAGAATAGTTCACCATAGGCTTCCTCGTCATATCTCTGCATCCTCATTATCTTCTCACCGTGCATCTCTCTTAATTGAGTGTTCACATCCTCGACACAAGTTTTACATAAAGAAAGTGCCAGCGTATTGCTTTACTGTTATTGTGATCCATTGCTTTGGCAACTGACCCATCCAACCAACGGCAACTTGTATGCAGCATCGACAGCACTATGTAATACTTGTCATCGGTTGTGTTCTGATCGTATCAGAATCATCATGCCATCGTCGACCTCAGACTAGGCATCTTCATGCCATCGTCATGGCATCGTCGCCGACAATAGCTTTTAACTGAGCTTGAGCTTAACTCTTTTAATTGCTTCCACTGGTATTTTAGCTTTGTAGTCTATCTTGAAGCTGAGGTGCAGCATCGTCGGTGGCATTGTACTTCGAGTGACCGATGAGTGACGGAGCGAAGGTAGTAATACTACCCAGCTTTGACTCCTCTCTTCAAAAGCAGTGGGTTCCTTACTCCTCCGAATGAGTGCGATTAACCGCATCATGGCGGCAACAGCGGTGGTATGTAGTAATGCTACCCCGCGTGGAAAGACTGTGCCATTATTAAGCAGCTGGGTTTACATCAGCTTGGCATCATCAGAATGAGATCGAATCGGAAAAAACGAAGGTACACCATCGCTGGAGTGGGGGAACAAAGGTACATCATCTGAGGAGTACCGGTGGTGTGGGGAACGAAGGTAGTAATACTACCTAGCTATTATTCCTTTTTTTAGAGGTAGTGGGTTTCTTACTCCTCCGTCTTTACGATTTGAGCTGGCTATGCGGCTGCACTGCCACTTTTGATTGGTCCAAAAACATCATCGTTGCAGGTCTTCTTTAGCAGAGCTTTGCCATCGGACTTTGCTCATCGCTGCATGGCTTGGTATTGTCGGCATCAGAATTTGACTCGTCCTCTGGGTGAACTTTGTACTTCATCGTTCACTTGGGTGAACTCTGTACTTCATCGTCATTGGCATGAGGACGTGATCAGTGGGTTTGCACTTCGGTTGGTGTCATCGTCTTTGAATTTAAGACTACGGGCTCATTTGGAGCATCGGCATCACTTTGTACCACCATCCTTTGTAGCATCGTCGGATGGGTATGAATTGCATCTTCGGTGTGTAGTCCCTGCACATCAAAAAATGCTTGGGAAACATACTGGTTGTGAGGTAAAGAACTAGAACATGGATTACAATTCAAAAACCAAAGAGAAACTTTGGTCGTCCAAATATGAAAGCCCTAAGGATCTCAGAAAAACAAACGGCATTGGTTTGTAACCCAACAGAGCTGGCTGAGACAAATCTCAAAGTCGGTCAAAAAAACAAGTATAAGAATAAAGGTTCACTGAACATTTTTAAACAAGATACGAGCTGTAAGCACTTGCATAAGTTCGTGTAAGACTAAAATAAGTTAAAAAGTTAAAACTTGTCTCTTCACAGCAATTTTAATTCATTGGATTATTTTGGAAAATTGTTAACAAGCATTCCAGATCTGGCTTTTCACATGGGATTCGTTAGATTTTGGGTGGCACCCCAGCAGATTCTCTATGTAAGAATAACAAATTGACAGGAATCTGAATCGAAAGAGATATAAAGCTGAATTTTTTTTCCAGAAATTAGTATCATATTTAAAAGAAAATAGATCTCGAAAAGGTAGAATAAATTCTTTACTCATAACTTGATTCTAGCGCCAAATTGTGGACACAAATAGTTTGCTTCCACAACCAATTGATTGAAATAACAAAACAGTAAACAAATAATGAAAACAAGAATCATAAGCAAAATATAAGATGCAATAAAAGTAAGAAGACATCAACTCAAGTGATTTACGTGGTTCGGCATTGCCTACATCCAGGGGGTAATGATAGTGTGAGTTTTATTAAGTATTGATTTCATTACAAAGGTGATGAAGCTCCATCAGAGATGGAGTTTTGTGAGAAAAGTAGCCAAGGAAGGAGGCCGGTCCGATCCTCCTTTTCTATCCTAATAATGTTTCTTTGTATAGGGTGAGTGGTTACAAGTATTTTACTAAACTATCCTTAGCTTAGTTTCTAAGCAGACTCAGAACTGATTCCGCGTGCACGGTTGTATCATTGTGTCCGGCTTTGGCTCGTAATCTCCGTCCATGTTTCGAGTTACTTTTTGGTGTATACAGCGCCATTGACATGCTTAATTAATATTTCAAGTTGAAACTCTTAGAAGCTCGACTTGTCAAGTTAATAAGCCAGTTCGAGATCATTTGAGAGTTACATCTGATAATAATAGATTTTATAAATTGTTGATTTGACTTTTGATATTTGAAAATTTCACTAGTGTTTCCACTGTTTGTATATTTAGCTCACTATTAACAATCACAACGGAGGTTCATGCTATAAACGCCTATTTCCAGCACCACCCCCGTTAACGGCATGTTAGAGATGGTCAGACAATGGGGTTCTACGAGTAGGCATGTTAGTGGTATTTTAATAGAGTTTGATCTTCTATGATTTTCATGTGTACATGGTTGTACACCTGTTTATTGTTAATGTGTACATGGTTATACACATTAAGAATGTTGCCTGCAAACTCGTGATTGTTGGCTGGATCATGAGGCGCTTTATGGACCTAAATTGGTATGAGAGGGAGAGGATAAGTAAGAAATGTTGACTAATGGGAATGGGAGGAGACTTATATGTAGGCTCAAAAATGGTTGAGTGAGTGTCATGGGAGATTGGCGCCTCTGACATCTCAGAATCACAACTAACATGCTTGGCAACTGACTGCATATTATCGTGGACAATTGGGTTATGGATGGAGATGGGCTGAAGAGATGGTAGTGAGCCTTGGGCCTTAAAAGGGTTAGGAGAAAAGTAGTAATTTGCTGGACCATTAAGATAACCTCATTTCATCTGCACCTTGATCAGTTTTATTATCGTATTCAAGTTTTCATGCAGTCATTGGGCTTTAGAATCAGTTGGCTATTTATACAGTTGATTTGTGCAGTATTTACCGGTTGAATGTGTGATTAATATTGTCTGCATTTTCGCAAATTGACATAGGATAAAAGTCCCATAACCACTTTAATGGGGTGACTTACTTTATTTGTTATTCTAAGCTTGCAGATAATGTATACATTATCTGGATACATATGTGTACATTATTGTACACATGTTTCTGTTAATGTGTACATATTTATACACCTGTTGTTAATTTTTTGATTGGTGATGACAGGTTAACACACACCATATACGATGGATCTGACAAGGTCATAGGCAGGCCTTGCAAGGAAGATCAGGTAATGGTGTTTCATTTTGTTTATAAGTCGTTGTTTACTTTCATACTGGTTTAGTTGATACTTCTATTTTGTTTTCTTGCAACCAAACTTTTCTTTAAGTTACTTTTCCAAAGAACAAATCTATGTTGTTTTTGGTTTTCATCTTCCAAGGTTCTTTGTTTCTGTTGATTGGAGTAACTAATGATTACTTAACCGATTTGAGTTCTAAATACTTACTTTCATTTTTTTGTTTTCTTGGTGTCTAGCATTTTTAAGGATTGTCCTCATCCAGATGAGAAACAAAGGATGCAATTAAGTAGAGATTTAGGTCTCGAACCTCGCCAGATTAGTTCTGGTTTCATAACAGAAGGACCCAGATGAAGGTAAACCATGCTCACTCTGTTTGGTACATATTTTCTTCTTTCACTTTTTAGTTAAGAATGACTGAATCTTAACTTCCCATTATTAGGCACAACATGAACGAGCAGATAATAGTGTACATAATTGTACACACATGTTATGTTATTTAGGTGTACGTAGTTGCCAACATATTGATTATTTAGTGTACATAGTTGTACACTTGCAGAGCTTTATTTTATGTATACAAACCCAAAATTAGGGAAAGCACTAATGTGTACAGGTGTTGGATTTTTTATCCATAAAAGTAAGCTTTGAAATTCGATCTCCAAACTGAATTTTGACGATTGTATTGTTCGCAGGGTTATTCAAGCAGATTAAAGGTGCTTCCTTTGAGTTGTTCAAGGAAATTCCTGATAGAGTTTCCGGTGTCATGGTACTCGGTTAGTGTTTTTCACCATATATTTCTTCTTGGTTTTAACTTTACGTGTCGAAAAACTGGTTCAAGTTGTAACATACGAAGATGTGTTCACTTAGTATAGAAATTTCACATGTGATATATTTTAATTAAACATGCGTCGTCATAAGCTGTGTACCTTATAGCCTCAAACACCAATGCACTTAATAAGGTATGTTGATTTCAGGCTTAAAAATAAAGTGGCGCTATAGGTAAGTGAGATGATTACATATACTTTATTGATCATAATATCTTATTAAAATGATGCAGAAATTACATGTGTACATATTTGTAGTTTTGTACACCTATAATATAAGTGTACATTGTCCTACACATGCTACAGAAATCACATGTATACATAGTAGCCCATTTTAGGACTCTTAAATCTTAATCAAGTTTTAGTGAACAATATTTTTTCGCTTTTTGGATGTCGAATCAATGATGCTATGATTCACTGAATGTTGGTTACGACAGAAATGTTAAGGCTGTCTGATTGCTCCAATACTGTCAATTGTATCAATACTTCTCCAGCGAGCAGCAATTCAAGCATTTTTCCACTATAACAACATAGAGATTGTGGAATCAGCAGTAAGTTAAACTAAAATCCAAAGTCGTTGAGGAACTAGATCTGATTCACATAATATCAAGACAGGCTTGCTAATGTATCAATCCAGCCAAATAGTAATATCTACTGTAGCTTTATAAATGTTGTTTCTATTTGACCACTGGAACTTCCATCAACGGATGCAACCCAAATTTCCAACAATCTCTCGAATCTCGGTCAGATATACAACTGAAAAGATCATTCAACAAAAGTATTGGTAAGCATATATTCTTAAAAGTACGTAAGAATTAACCGGTGTATTTTCTTGTACACCAGTTATATGGGTGCATATAAAAGTGCACTTCTTTTTTTGTGCTTGTTATACCAGGTGTATATCCTTATACACCTTGATCTTGTTCTTAGAGCTTGAATGGAGGAAGAGAGGGCAAGACATGACGCTGCTGCAAGGGCTGCAGAAGAAAAAGGAAGTGGACAGGCGTCAAGTTCACATGATACAACTATGACTGAAAATGCTGGCACTATGTCTGATGGAGCTAATACAGGCGATTTGATGGTAGGTCTCATGCTTTTGATATTTGTATCATCCGATTTTCTTACTGTGAATGTGAATTACATGATATTAAAAAATGAGGATATTATATCCTTGAGGTCCACATCTCCGTGATTATAGTTGGAACTACCATGTCTTGTTAGAGTAGCTTAGAGTTTAGCTTCTTCAAAATTTTAGGAAACACCACGAATTCCTTCAATTGTGTAAATATTTTGAGGTAATTTTCTCTCCGCACCCTTTTAATTTCCATATGATTCTGTACCAGTACTTTATTAGTTTCGTAAAGTCGTTCTTGCGGTGCGTCTTGTTATATCCGACACTGATTTAACTGCATTTTCTCCGTGCACTCTCTAGGATCCACTGTTGTATATTCATATCGTTTTTAGACAATCTTTTTTGTCTTGTCACAAAAATCTTAGTGTAGAAAACACAAGTCCCTCAAGGTTATTCTTTATCCTTGGAAATTTGCACAACTGTTGCCTGCAGATTTTCTGCTTAATTTACTATGACAGTATGTTGATATTTATCTGACATTTTTTTCTTCTTTTTCTTCTGAATATGGTAACAGGATGATGACACTTCATTGCTAGAGCAAGCACTCGCAATGTCACTGAATGACCATCAGTCTATTCCATCTGGTGGAATATCATTGGAAGACACCGATATGTCTGAGGCAACTAAAGAAGATCAAGAGCTGGCACTTGGTAAGTTACTTGCATAGTAATGATTTATGTCACTCATAAGCTCAAAATGGTAGAGCGCCCAAGCCTATCACAAGGTTTGCGGAGGTTGATGGTTCAAATCCATTTGAGTTTCCATGTTATGTTTATTTAATATGGGTAGCGTTATAAATGGACGACTCAAGTTGTGTATGGTGTACAAACTGGTGCATCTTGTCTTTTTTATGGATTTTCTGAATTTTTGTAGATGTGTACATGTTTGTACACCAATGTAAACTAAGTTTTTAAAAAAATGAGAATTATATAGTCATATGAGTACTCTTTTTGTAGCTCTCGGAAAGAGCTTTCCGAATATAAAAAGTTTGTGAATTTTGGACAAACGGTTCGAAAGATAAATTGTTTTTATTTATTTTTTTATATTAGTTAAAACTGGACTAAAATGTTAATATTTGGACTAAATTGTAAATTATGAAGGGTATATGTGTATTTTCCATATTTTAAATAACTTTTGGACTAAATTGTACCTAGTTAACTCGGATGGACTAATCTATATTTTTTGACGCGTTTTTGGACTAAACCACAACGCATCCAGTACTACAATAACAACCACCCAGCCTTTAGTGCAGAACCCTTTAGTACCAAACAAGTTAGGGTAGGCAAACAAAACCCTTGTCCCAAACCTTTTTTTTCCTTTACTCGACAAAGATAATATTGAAGAACACACCAAATCCGTGTGCAGGTGATTACAACTAAAAAAAGCGCAAAAGATCAAAACAAAAATAAACAACAAAAAAGAGCACCAGATGGTGTAACAAAATTATGTCTCCACTAGTTCCTTGTAATTGTCAGCAAGACTTTTAAACATTTCTTGACGATCTTCTTTAGCTGAAGGAAAACTAAATCCCATCACTGAGAGAGACTCAATGAGGCATGTTGCAGAAATCTTATTAGGCTCTTTTATCGGAATTGACATACCTTTTAAGTTTGAATCAAGCGTGCCGTTCGGAAACAACCCCGTAGATTTGGATTTTGAGTTAACTCTTCTAATCGGTCCTCGAACTGGCGCAGAAGAAGATGGTTGATAGCTGCTTACCTTCGAATCTGACAAATCCTGAGATGTAGCAACTTCTTCCTTTCCGAGACTTTGAAAACTATTGAGTGAGTCCACGCAGCAAGGAACCAAGGGAAGCGAAACATAAGTGATTACTTCTTTCTGGCTTAAAGAAAGATCATTCTCAACCTCGACATTCACTATAATACCTACATGTGGTTCTGGCACACCTTTACTAGAATTCAAAACCTTTGTCGCAGCTTGCTTCCTAGTGGTGATTATAGAAGCCTGAGAATTAACCACTCCTTGTTTGCTAGCTTTGCCGTCTTTGCCGTCTTTCCCAGCTTTACTCTTTTTTAAGTTTCTCTTTTGATAAGTCACCAATGTCTCCTTGTTGATATTATCAGAAACCCCTTTAACAGAATTATCACATGATGGAGCACTTGAGACAATCTCAAGAACCTTGCTTAATTCTATTGGCATATCTTTGATAGAACCGTCATCCTCCATGTCGTTAAGAGCATGAAAAGATTTAGATAACGTGATTCCAACTTAATTGGTAACAACATGAATGCTAGCATCCACCACCATGTTCTCCACGACAAGATCATCTTTAGTACCAGAAGTCCCAGCCACAGTTCTCTCCTCCATGCTTTTATTTTTACTTTTCTTTCTAAATTTCATACCTTCATCTACAATACTTTTTGCGAACCCAAATTATAGCAGGGATTTCTTTAGCTAAATCAACTTCTACCATCACGCTTGCATAATATCCAATTTCACGTTTAAGAGTTGTCTCATCAACTTGAATTGCTCTGCCAATTGCGTTACCAATGGATAAAATGATTTCTTCCTTCTATTATTCAATACATAAACCAGGAAAATGAGCCCAAACGAAGGCAGAGGAAGACTTCTGATTCTCAGGATTGAAGTTTTGTTCCCATTCCATGATCTTCACAGTATGATTTTCCACCTTCCATAAACCCCCAGTCTAAACTCTTTTCTGATCATCTTCATTGTCTAGTTTGATGACAAAATAACCTTTCCCCAGGGGAATCAATTGAGAACTTCCTTTTAGCTTCCATAGATCTTTTAAAACCTTATCAACAATCTCAATTTTCAATTTCTGAAAATCCAACCTGCCAATAAGACTAAACTTCCATTCATCTAAACTGTTATCCATTAAATCATCAGGAATCATGATCGCAGTATCATCCCCATGTTTACTTGCATCCGTAAGAGAAGCAAGGTCAATTAGGGTTCCCATTTTTTTTGATCTGAAATTACTAATTTTTGAGAACCAAGACCCGGATCAATCAGCCTATTCTAGTTCGCCTTGTGTCATCCTAATTGAGTTAAGTTCCGTGGCTTATTGCATTTCTTCTCTTTTTCTTTCGTTTAGTACGAGATGGATGAACACCTCGCGCGCGATTTCTCCCTTTAGTATCTCACTTCAACAACTCTGACAGTTAGAATCATTCGTCCGATTCGAAGCAATAAGAGTATGTAAAGACCCTCAAGCTCGTCAACGCTATTAGACTAGTCAAGAGACGTATTAGTCGATAATAACTCGATTAGTTTAACACGAATGTTAATTAATAGGAATTAATCTAACAACGATCTAGATACGAAATTAGTATCACTAGATAGATCTCGAAAAGTTGTGTGAGATGGACTACTCGAGCGTGTTAATCGGATATCGGACGAAGAAGATTTCATCAGAATAGTCGAGGGGAAAAACAATCATTTTGCTGTCAAACCGCCTGGATGCCCTTATCCTTTTTATGGGTGCCTTAATAATTATTCTTGGTCTTATACCCTTCACCCATCGAGCAGACAAGCTCATTATCTTCTAATTTCTTCTTTATTCTTCTTTCTTATTCTCTTTCTATTTTTGTTCATCGCCTCTAGCGATTTTGTGAGATGATTCTGAGGTCGAATCGAAGAGAAACTTAGGGTAAACATTAGGAATTGATTATTGGTGTTGTTGTTGATTTTATTTGATCTGGGGAGAAGAAGGAGTGATGGTGTTGAATCAATTAGGGTTATGTTCTTGAGTTGGAAGAGAGATTAAGAGGAGTTTTGAATTTCTATTGGATGAAGATCGAATGGGTTGGTGTTTAATTAAAGTTATGAAGTTGTCCTTATGAAGAATCACAGAACCAGGTAATTTAGGGTTTCAAATTAATTCGATTTTCTTCTTAGGATTGTTAGTATAAGGGTTTGTTTTTATTTGAAGTAGACATGTTCATATAGGGTTTAATTTTAGTTCTGAGCAGTTCAAATTAAGAATTAGGGATTTTGTAAATAGGGTTTGAGATTATAATTGGGGACCAATTGAATGGTACTGGAAAGAAGAAGAATTGGTTATTTGGGTTTATTAACTGTAAAACTTAATTACAGAGTTCAAGGAATTAGAATTCTGTAATAGAGAGGATGTGCAGTTGAGCTGTAAATGCAGAATTGTAAGGAGTGGAAATGTGTTAAGTGTTGAAGCGTTGAAGAAGAAGAAACTGCAAGTGTTTATGTTGCTGCTCAGAGGATTAGGCTTGGGTGACACATGAATTGTAGTTGTGTTGAAATGTATTGCAAGAATGGGAATCAGGTGGTATTGGGGAAATTACAGATGAAGGGGAAATTCAGGAAATGGTTGTTGATGAAACTCAAACTGCAGGTGAAGAACATGAAGAAGATGTTGATGTTGTTCAACTGTTGGTGGAGCTCAGGTGAATGGAACTAAAGTTATAAGTTAAAGTTGTCAGTTGAATTACAGAGTATATAGAAGAATTATATGGTGAACTTGTAAATGGTAGTAATGGGTTTTGAAGAAGATCGCAGTTCCGTAGGTTATAGTTTTGGCTTGAAGCTGTGGAGGGTGTGTGTTGAGTTTCAGTTGAACTGGTGGTACTGGTGGTATTGTATGTGTGGTGTTATAACCTATGGGTAGTATGACAAAGAAGAATTGATACTTAACTTTTGAAATTGCAGTTGAGATATTAATGAAGATGAGGTCTGTGTTGTTATTGTAGGATTGTATCACTGGCAGTGATGTGGATGTTTAGTTTTGCTATGGATGTTGATGCTGCCATGGTAAAGACAATGGTTCTGACTGAAATTAGAAAGTATGAAGATTGAAGATTGAACTGAATGTATGGCTGAAGTATTGTAGTTGAAGTTAATATGGTTGAAATGAATTAATGAAGAAGAGTTAGGTTGTTGGCTGTATCCTTGGCATGTTTTGTGTTGCATCTTGTTTGTGCATTAGTATTCTTTGGCCTGAGCAATGGCTATGTCTTGTGCTAAGGATTTGGTCTTGTGTTTTAGACCTATTAGTCATCCTAGTCAGATTGTCTGTCTGACTTTGTCCTTAGATGACTTAGGATATCTGACTGAGGTGAATAAGTCTAACCCTGAGTTGACTCATTAACCAGTCTTGACTTAGTGGACCTTGGCCGAGTTAACTCTCTGACCTGGACTTGACCTTGACTATGGACGTGGACTGTTAGTTGACCTTTGACGGTCAGTTTGACTGTTAGTTGACCATGTTGGATCGGGATTTAGATTAATGGGCCGGTTTAGTAGACTTGGGCTTAGGGTCAGTTTTACTGTTGGACAACGAATTGGACCTTGTGGTCCGAATTAGTCTTTGGTCCCTTCTACAAAGATGTAGATATTCATAAGACTTATCTAATAGATTATAGAACCAATCTAATTGAATTAGTAACTTTAGATATGCTAAAGATAAATAACGAAATGATGTAGAACCATAAATGGTAGAACCGATACATAGTTCACTTAACTTATAACTAGAGAACTGTATGAGATTATATTATGAGCCCTGTGTGAGCCTTTTGGCTAACCTTTAGAGTGCTTATGTAATTAACAGTTAGTCGTTATTAACAACGATCAATTCAAAGGATGAACCAGTGGATTGTGGAACTTGTGGTATGCGAGGCTTGTCATCAAAAGAGGTGGGAATCGATGACGAACTCTCTTGTATTCATTATTGTTTTACAAATCTATCTTTTGTGAAATTCATGCATATCTTTGTTAGTATATGATACGTGTTTGCATGTATATATGTGCGTAATACAAATTAGTTTTCTTTTATATTTTGGGATGTGATTGGATCTTTAGAAACAACTAATATCTGTGTTTTGGGAGTATTCACTTATTTCCAAAAAGTGATTCTTCCATTGACTGGAAAAGTGGTTACAACTTTACTTATTGTTAGCATGAAAGGGAGAAGGTTTCCTTTTGATTGGTGTATGATGTGGTTGCCCAAAAGTTACATCTATATTTATGCTCTAAATGAGTGAAAATTGCTGCCAACTAATAAACTATTAGGTGTGTACTCGTGTCACTGAAAATTATTTTCCCTATTTCTGTACGGGCAACGCATGTCTCATACATGGATGTTTACTGTTTCTTATAAATTACTTTCAAAAGCTATTATATTTTGTTCCAGTATTTTAGGGAAAGAATGTTGGGAATTTTGTAGGTGGTTGTTGGACTTGTTTTTATGGAATGTGATGGCATTCCATAAAATAAAGACTTTCAGTCGGATATACTATTGCCATCATTTGTTTCTTTGAGTACTTGTTATGTAGAGTGCGTGTAGAATGAGGTACTGGTAAGGTACACATCGTTTATGACTTCGAGGCCGGAAAACCTCATGGTACTTTAATGATCATTGAAGACTCCACAACAGTCATGCCTTGCTATTCCGAAGGATTACGTCTCTTAACTATTATTACTGTTGTGAATGTGTGCCGAAAAATTGGTTGGTATATCTTTATATTTCAGTACAACTATTATTTTTAGTACAACTTATTAATTTATTTATGCTTTATCTGTTTTCTGTGTTTTAACGGTTTTCAGTAAAACGTGCATTGACTTTAAATCATTTTAGTGATTACTTGAAAGTTAGTTGTTATTTCTGTCGGGCACCCCTTTTAGGGATGATGTGCTCACCCATTCCCACTTTCAGTTTCAGAGACAGATTAAGATGTGCATGTGGCGATGGTCTTTCAGGTTTTGGAGGCTCCGTGGCATTGAGTCCGTATAGTTAGTTAGTTTCCGCTATGTTTGTTTTGTTTTTATAATCTGTTTGAAAACCAACTCATTATGCAATATGTATCATTTGAGAGGAGTTCATGTAATTTATTTCAGAGAGGGTTTTAGACTTGGGTTAATCTTTGTTTAAAACGTTTAGATTATTTCTTAGTTAGATGATTTAGATCCTTAATGCCTCATTATGTTAGCTATTCTCTTGGATTAGTCAGCTACTAGCTTAGGGGGCGCTACAGAGTAGTTCGCTCGTCCCTTCGACTTACCTTCCCTTGCGGGCTCGGGAAGCTGTAGTCGTTCCTTCTTCAAGCAAGAGGGGTTGTTCATCCCTCTTGACAGAGAATTTCATAACTCTTCTGTCTCAATGATATGGGCCATTGGTTTTACCATATGTTGTCTTAGGGACGGAACCGTTACCAATGCATTCCTTTCAGAGCCTGGAAGAGTTTCTAATCCTGGTATTGGGTCTCTGGTTTTGACTTATCCCATCTTTTAACTCAAGCCATCTTCCTTTTTTACAATCTCATTTGCTAACTGTAAAATTTACCATTATTCGTGGTCTAACAAAGATACGAAGTAGTGGTGCATACATCTTTGAATTTTAGGAGTCGGGATCCGACGCATCCAGCGGAGCGCCCTATAGCATAGCTACTTGCTTGAATTCTAGAAAGTTCATTCCGCTTCCTGCTTGCTGAAGACCGTAAGTAACTCGGTGCTCCATTCCGGGGAAATAAAAGTAGAACTCTTTCATTGCTTCTACATGTTCAATCGGTTTCCCCAGAGATTTTTATCATTAACGCAACCTTCATTTTGATCATCACAAATTAATCCGACGGACAATGTCTAAATCCCGTTCTTTCTACCAGAATTCTGTAACAAACTTGTGATTTTTTTACAACTTCCAGTCCCACTAAGCCTATACCGATCCTTACGGGTGTATAGCTCAGTTGGTAGAGCATTGGAATCTTCTTTAGCTTGGTTGGTCTATGCACATCTTCCTCACATTGTCAGGGTTTTGGAAATAAACGGAAGACTTCATTCAGTGACTCCGCGATCGCCCTCTGATTCTGTATTTTCTGGAATCCTCTTTAACTGAAGAAATCGAAGCTCGAGAATGCATGCATATATAGAAGCTTCACCTAGTTCACTCGACACCTGCGCGGATGACAGGTGACGGTTACAAGAATGGCGGGGAAGTGAAGAGTACCCGACGACATTCAGGGAAGGATGTAGACCCATCGGACAAGGATAATCATTCCGTTCCTGGAAGTGGGCTGCTATAACTATCCAAGAAGACACTCGAAACTGGAAGGAAACCCACCCGTTGGACTATCCTGGGAGAAGAAGGCAATAACCAAAGAGAGATGATTTTACGCCATGAATCACCTCATATTAACATAGTAGAGATCAGACCCATATAGAGACTTCATTCCATAAATTACATTAGATCCCAGTACACTTTCCCGTGGGATACCTTGATAACATAACGGCCAGTAGATTCTATTACTAAGCTTCCATCCCAAGAAGGCCAATAGAAAGAGACCCTGCTCCTAAGCTGCCATTCAGGGGTACAGAATCTCGTCGATCCTACCAATCTGTTATTCTAATGTCCCAGTTCTGGATCATTCCAGGGCTCCTAAATCTTCTTTCACAATAAGAAATACCAGGGTTGACTTAATTAAACGAGTTCGCTTCTGTCTCTGTTCGTGAACGTTCTCTCGCAGTCTCTTTCCCTGTGTCGGCAAGGGGTGTGACTTCTTGTTTTTCTTCTTCTTCGAACCCTTTAACTGATATAATTTGGTCCAAGATGCTGGATTGTTACCAAAAGTTTCCTCACTACTAGTGCCTGCCTTTAGCACTTAAGGTTTTAGAGTCACTCTAAAACTTTCCAACAAACAGTATGTATCTCTTAGAGTGCACTCAGTTTCCCTCTTCAATTCACCAATTATTGTATGAATTGGCCTAAAGGCGCTTTTCTCCGTTACTGATAAGCTTGACATATCCCACCCCACAACCAGTTATATCTATTTTAGCATGAATAATGGCTATGCCAGATCTTCAATCTATTTTAGTTACTTTACGACTTGTGGTTCTGCTTCAACCTACAATCATAGTCAAAAACAGAGTTTGATCGTGGCTCAGAACGAACACTAGCTATATGCTTAACACATGTCCGGTGATGCCAGAAGTCATTTCGGTATGCGATTTTATCTAGGTTAGAACTTCGGAATACCCCAAAAGGGGATTTTGCTCTACTCCCCCAATCTTCACTTTACTCCACGCTGACTCTCCATCGTGGAATATGAGTTGTGGTTAGGGTTGAAATGCCACTCGAACCCAGAGCTAGCTGGTTCTCCTCGAAATACGTTGAGGCGACAACCCGGGTCTAATGGTTATTCCTAAAAGAGACAATTTGAACCACTGACACGTAATCTTCGGCACAAGGGTCAACCAGTAACAACCAGAACTGAAAGCAAAATGTAATAGCTCGACCTTATAAGGCTCAAAGAGACTCGACTGCCAAGGAGAGGAGCCCGACAATTATTAGGAAATAATCAAGTGAGAGCTGTAGCTATGAGTGATACAGATGGTCTGAAGAGAGGAATGAAGGTTATTGACACAGGAGCTGCTCTAAGTGTTCCGGTTGGTGAGGCTACTCTCGTACGAGTGGATTTGGGAATTGGTTTGTTCCCATTATGATAGGTGCACCTGACATGGCATTTCCACGACTAAACAATATCTCTTTCTGGGTGTTGCCACCAAGTCTCTTTGTTAGAGCATATCTCGGTTGAACCCACCAAGCGTTGGTATGTCAAGTTTGGTTGTCATATTTTAGTGAACAAAAACTCATTTAAGAGTCGCTTAATTATATGCTAGAGTGAACTTCGTATAGGTTAGCTTGAAAGTGTTAGGATATGAGACTTACAAGTATTACGTGAAGACTTGAAGAATGTGAAGAAGTAAGGAGCTACGACGACGACGACATCATCCTTCCTCTTGAGGTTAGTAATATTTGACTTGACTGTTTCATTCCCTAACGTATCTTTCAAGTCGTGCATATTGAAAACATAACTGCGAAGCTGTGTATGATACTCTAGTTAGACATAGTATTAAGGAATACAATACGAGGTTTATTGCTTAACCATTAGACTTTGTATATAAGACATCGACATAATCGTATGAATGCTATTGTGGTATGAGTGAAGATTTCATCCTAAGAAACAATATTTTTACATTCGTTTAAAGGAATTAAGTTCATAAACTTGTTTTGTGAATCGAAAGGGAAATCACTAGGCTTATTGGTATTGTTATTCATTGTAAATCTATTTTGAATTACCAATATATGTGATTAGTATTACCGCTCATAAACTTGTTTATATTCTTGGTAAAACTATTCATAAGGCCTGACTTATGTATTGGTATGACTTTTATTAGTGAAACTGATCTTAAGTAATCACTCAAGATGGTATGATCGATACGTTGTAATTGGTGCAACTTTAATCTAGCAATTGGGGAACTGATCCTAGTAAGAGGTGCAACCAATCACAAGTGGGGAATCGATCCTTGTAAGAGGTGCAACAAGTTTTTAGATATTGGGGGAACCGATCCTATGAACATGTGCAACACGTTTTTAGATATTGGGGAACCGATCCTATGAACATGTGCAACCGAATACAGGTAGTTACCATAAGTATGTGGGGAACCGATCCTAGTACCTAGTCAACCAAATTTTGGTAACTAGCGTGATTATGCACAATACTCACATGGAGGTAAAACCGAAACTTGTTTTGGTAGAACCGTTAAACCCATGATTGGTGATTTGATAGGATAATCAATCACATAGTTCTTGGAAGTCAGATGAACCAATTCTAAACTTGTTTGGAAGTGTGGTAAATCGGTTCCAAGATTGTAAGTATGAAAAAGTACTTACAAAGTAAAGATGTTGCAATACTTTGAACATGTGCAGTAACTCTTATCTTTAATTGTTCAAAGATATTCCTTAATAGCTAAAGGAGAATCCCGGATCGAAATAAAATTGAGAATCTTTTAATTAAGATTGATTAGTTTTTATATTTTATTTAATCTCCAGCAATTAAATGCATATCGTTAGAAAATAATAATTAGTAATGTGCATTTACTAATTGTAGATTTTCAACTGAGATTTCAGTCAATATTTGGACAGTCCATTTCCAGGAATTATAAAAACCGAATTTGTGTTTATTGCATATCTTTGAGAATATCCGGTTTTGGAAATTCCTTGGTGTCCGAACTTCCTTGTCTATAAATATTGAAGTTTTCATTTCTAGCAAACTAATCCTCGGAGCCAGCAAAACTACCTAGTTGTGTTGTTACTGGTGGATCCGCCTATTCGGATAGGAAAGTAACCTAATTAGGCGAAATCTCTTACGACCGCTCGGTTTAAAGACTTCTTTGGGATTGAGAAGCTCTATTAGTACCGTTGGTGGGAAACTAGATAATTGCAGTTTATTTTAGTTTTTGATTGATTTGATTGACTAACGGTTGTTGAACTTTGATTGCACTTAGTTTGTTTATGCTTGAGAATCTTCTCTTCTGATATAAGATTCACTCAAACTAGATTGAAGTTTCGACGGGGATCTTTAGACTGTTCATAATCTTTGGTGTGCATAATACTTGTTTTGGATGGAAAGGGATCCAACTATAATCGGTTTATCCTTGTGATAAATTGGATTGATTAGTTGAGTAGATCGGCATCAATACACTTCTTTGTGATTAATAATATTGATTGCATAGTCTAAACAATTGCTTTGGTAGTTGTTTAAGAGATTTATCTAAGGACCCGACAAAGGAGTTTATTGGTTAAACGAAAAATGCTTTGTCAGACTCATATCACTTTGTTTGAAAAGAGTTATTTCCGAACAAATTTGTTGTTCCTTTACTGTTTGAAATACGAAATAAAGGAATTGTTCCAAGTGCGTGACTTATTGCAAGTTGGGGGCGCAGGGATACTGAGGAAACTAGGTGGACTATAGGTTTAGTTGCTTGGACTCAACTATACGAAGTTGGTCTAATTTCGTATAGCGGCTTAAGTATTCAATTCTGGACTAGGCCCCGGGGTTTTTCTGCATTTACGATTCCTCGTTAACAAAATCTTGCTGTGTCATTCACTTTAATTTTCCGCAATTATAATTTGTTTATTATAATTTAAAGTAAATTACACAAACGTTAATTCCTTATTACTTGATAATCAATCCTATAGAGTTTGGTTAAGTCCGAACCTAGTATCAAGTAATCACACTTTGTTGGTTGTATTGTCTCGATGTTGTATCCATAGATGATCACACAAAGTGTGCATAATCGATTAGTTGTATTTTCTCGATTCAGTCCATAGACAATCACTTTCGGAGAAAGGACTTCTAGGTGGAAAAGTTTTATATTGAGTTGTATTTGGGTACCCTCGTCTTTTCAATTGGTATCAGATCAGGCAAACACGAAAAGATCTAACAATCTGTGTTTGGTGCGATCCAACCTATAAGAATTGAATCCATGATTGATTCAGTTAACGTTATGCAAGAGTATGAATGCTCAAAAGTTGAAGATTTTCCTATTTTGTTGATTCATGATCCAGGAGTTACAACAAACAAGAGAACATCTGAGTCTATCTTTAATGGAAAAGAAAATGCTGATAAAGAGTTGGTAAAACTCCTAAAGCCTATAAAATCTTTGTCTACAAAGCTGCTAATATTAAAGACAGAGTCAAATCTTCTTAAGAATGAGATCAGAGAAAAAGACAGTCAACTAAATGCTCTAGCCAAAGATAATATGGATATCATTGTCAAACTAGAAGCTCTTGGTAAATCTCTTACTTTAGATAAAGAGACACGTCCATGACTCTGACTAATGATGTTGTTGTGATTTTTTATGATAATGAGGAAACTAAAAGTCCTTGCTCGACTTTTATAGATTGTGATAAAATCGTTTTAGTCACATCTGAAACAGATCAAGATGATGGTCGTTTGCCTAACTACATCAAATCAGAAGAGGATAAGAAAACATCTTCTAGATCTACTGATGATCAAACGAAATCTTGTGCAAAGGAAACTTTGAACCGGTTACGTGATTATGGTCTTAAGGAATACAACTTTCAGTCACTTGACAGGAAACTTATACTTCTTCAAAACACAGTGGTAAAAATATTGAAGGAAGTTTCTTGTCTTAAAAAACTGAAAGATTATTCCTCGGTAGAAAGACATATTACACCACAACCCTACAAGATCAACTCAAAAGAATCAGAATTAAGAGTTGATAATCGTTTTTGGAAAAAGGTTCCTCCTCACCCATATCGAAACTGTTGTTTTGATGAAGAACGATTCCAATAAAGAAGGGAAGAAAAATTCTCTGCCAAAGGAAACAATCTGGAATTTCCAATAATTGTTTCAAATAATCATGCTGATGTGCATCATAAGGAAGTCCTTAGAATGAGAAAATCATATGAAAATCTCATTGATAGAATTAAGAGAGATTTATCTATCTCTGAAATTTCTCACGTCAGTACGGTTTCCCCATATGATCATATCTCTAGAGTTAGAAAAGATCATCATCTTGGGAGAAAATATTTAGGGCAGAAATTCCCGAAAATAAACATGAACTATGTTTCTGATATTCGATGTAAAGCCAGAAAGGCTTATTCCATTACAACTGTTGATGGTGGTTTTTAGTTCAGGGTCAAAACTGTAAAATCCTGTATTTAATGCGTTGTCATTCTGCAAAGAAATAAAATCCATTTCAAAGTAATGAGTGCTCAAACCTCTTTTCTTGTATATGTATTGAGCAATTCAACATATTTATGAAATTTATCAGAATGGTGTGTGAAGCAACGATCCCAGATATTCTATAAATTCCAACCTATCGCATTATTTACTATGCATAGCCCGCCTAGTATTTTCCTATGTTATGTTCCCCAGCTGAACTTTCAATGTTGGCATGACATGACGATTAGTGTTCACTCACAGCTGAATAACACGAATCTCCCGAAGTGTCAGTATTGAAATCTGCATGAAAACACTCGCGTATGTTGCACCACCCTCTGACAGAGAGATTAGTGTGTTTACACACCTTTTAATTAAAAATTAGCGCGATCGAACACGTTTAAATTCCTTAAGGCAAATCTGGACTGTTCATGTCAGTCTCAAAAATAATCACGGCCACACGATTTGGCCGCACGATTTAACAAGCTTGGACTACTCCTAGCAGAACTAGGCAGTCACCGTATTGACCACCGGAGGGCCCACTAGTGCCCTAGTTGATCGAACCCTATTTTGTTCATTCACAAGCGCATCAAACATTAGCCCAAACATGGGTGTTCGCGCTACTTAAAAACAACTCGAACGAGTTGAAACCGACAAAAAGGGTCTCAAAACGCATCACGACCGTCCAACTTAGACGGCCTAGCCGCTTGGCCCCCTAAACCCTAAAGTTGTTGTGAATGTCAATATTCTGTAGAGCTGATGGGTTGGTAGACCGACTTTGTTTTACCGCAAGTGCACGGTGTCAAAATTGCACACAATAGCAAGCACGGTTCGTTCCCTCAAAGAGTGTGATAACTATTACAAATCAATATCAAGAACTAACTAATCAAGATGCGATATTTCAAAGATTGTTGTACTAAGAAAATAAGCTAACAAGTAGGATAAAGCAAATTTATAAGAAATTATAATCAAGGATGTAGAAGTATTAGGGCTACGAAATTCGTTGTAGGTTAGGTTTCACTTATGTCTCTCACAAAGGTCTCTAATTCACTCATGTACAATAGCAAACCTAACTATTGAAACACGGAAGATATTTTCAGTTAAGAATTATAGACAAGAATTATCAAGAGGATATGTTTGTTCTCAACCTAAAGATAGAAATCCAAAGTACTAGGCATACATGGCATACATAGTCAAGGAATTACCATAAATCATATATCACCAAGGTTCCATATGGATATTGTTCAAGAATTCAACTATGAAATATACATGGCATAAGACATGAAAAACTCATTAAACAAACAATCCAATTTTGAGAAACACAAACATTACGATTAAGCTTTTATTTTTGAAACCATTGTTTGAGAACACAAGTAATATTAATCTACAAGTTCATCCTTCACCCTAAAAATAGATTTATCTAGACATGGTTTTCTTAAAATCCATTCAAAAATGATAAAGATAGTATTAAGCTAAGCATACGAAGAAAGCAAAATAGCAGAATAGCGAACCCTCGTTTCTTCCCTGATCACCGGCGTCCCCTTGTATCTGTGGTGCTGCCTATTTATAAGAGAAAAGCCCAATCCAACCACCAGAACGCGACTCCAAATGCAGGCCATCAGTAAAGTCCAGCCACTGTCAACCACATCTTGGTCTCTGTCCATATATGCTCCAACTTCACCTGTTTGTTTCCATTGCGGCATTTTCTCAAGCACCAAACCCATGTCTATAGCACCAACTCCACTAAAACTGGTTAGTACTTGATGCTCTCGCCGACTGCAGTCAATATACTTCACTGAAATGAACCTCCAAAATAATCGATCTCATCTTTATTGCCATCGTGAACTGTCTTCCCAAAACTGTAACAGCCACCAGTAACTGTTCATCGTGTTTCAGCTCAAGAACAAATCTCAATTTCATTTAACCTCAGGACACCCATTTAATCCAATCCAAGCTTCCCATACAACCACCATTTTGAGAATTGCAGCTACTTCGAATCAGCCAAAACACGACTCAATTTCCCTGTACTCTGAACTTCTCATCACCACTGTGTATTCAGACCAGCAAACACCAATTTCACCCATAACAAAACTCAATTTCAATTGATTCCAAAACCCCCAAAATCCGTTGCTTGATTTTCTCGTACAGAACCACGAATCGATGGCATCAACACTAATTTGAATCACCGAATATCATCAGTTCCTTCTCTTCATACTGGTAGAGGAAATCCATCACCACTACCAACTGCAATCAATTGAATCAGCCATTAAAACACTTCACTCCTTCCCAATTTCGCACATCCAGTAACCCAATTTCAGTCGATGCCAGATGCCAAAATCCCTTACTTTGTCTTGCTGTCATCTTCAATCACGTCTGCAAAACCAGATACATCCATCACGAACAAAACCCATGGAACTTATCTCCAGTTCCGTTTACTTCTTTCATTAACTGATTGGTAGCACCAAGTTAATCTTCTGTTTGGATTCAATTTTAGTTCGCAATAACAACTACCAATTAAGCCCAACCTCGAATAAGAAAACCTCCAAAATTCAGATTTGTCTTCACTTCTAATCAGTACTTATAGCACCAACAGCAGACATCACTTCATGGAAGATTGCTGGCTGTACTCGATCCCCTTCCTGCAATTAATTAGTTCCACCAAAATTAGGTCAAAACCCATTTCCATTTCCATTTTAGAACCTCACAGATCTGTTTTGCTGCTGCTCTTCTTCTCGAGTGAGAAATGAATGTTTCATTTCTTTGACAAAGACGAGAAGATGATGTTAAGAAAATGTGGTGCATAAGCAGCCACGTCTTCTGTTCTTCTTAGACCCACTCGTGCGGCTCACATGCTTGACGGAACATAGACAATTCTTTGTTTTGTGAATTGATATCTCTGGCAATGAAATGGCAGCGCGGTGCAGCCCATAAGTTCTTACTCCTTTGGAAACGCAAATCGCAAGTGCCAAATTAGCTCCTACGCCATTTGTTTTCCGGGTGAACGGAATTTCTTGTATCTCCAAGATCTAAAATATAATTATTAGCGAACTATCGAGACCTAGCTAGTATAAATATGGGTATAAAAGTGTCGCACTAGCGTGCTTATCAAATTCCCCCACACTTACATTTTGCTAGTCCCAAGGAAAACAAGAGAAAATTATATCCGCTACACAGCTGGATATGGAGAGACGTCTGCTAAAGAGCTAGTCGGATCCACTAAACAGTGACATCGAGATGTCTGCTAAACAGCGAGACGAAACCACTAAATAGTTGTAAAGAGGAGAAGTCTACTAAACCGATAGACCGACAATCAGAAAGAACGCTCAACAGCTGGTCATACCATAAAAAATAAAGAAAAGTATTTGTTGTTGTTTTTTTTTTATAGAAAATTCATAAAGAAAGTGAATGCCTACTACAAATATGTGCTTAACCACTCCCCCACACTTGAATCTTATATCGTCCTCAATGTAAGTTGAGTCATTCAAAGTAAAATTCAAGGTGGAAAATTCCTAATATGCATTAGACAAATAAAAGAATAAAAGATAGAGTAAAGGGAACAAATCTGATGGGTTGATTCCCACGAAGCGAATGATATTTGTTCCCTGCTTGAGTGTAGCAAGTAATCTCAAACCAAGTGAAGGTGATACACAAAAGCAACCTGCCTATCATATAAATAAAGTCTGAAAAGTTTGGAATCAACCCAACATATCAGGTTAGCTGCAAATAAGAACCTGCGAAGACTAATCAGCCAAGCATATGTGAAAATCCATTCCCTGTTCAAAATAGTCCATAATAATCAAGTCATACTCTGCCGGGATTAGTAAACCATTCACACCAACAAATACAGATTGTTCAATAGTGTATAACCGGAGTGCAGACTCTAAATCAGGTTCAAGTTCAGCTGAAATATTTTCAGCAAATTCACTAGATATCGGAGGGAGCAATGCATTATCAATGTCAATGAGCATAAGGTCACAGAACTTGGCACAAGGAGCTGAGCAAACATTTTTCGGTTCTAATTTTTTATTGTGAATTACCTGACCAGTATCCATATGTTCCACACTCATACAAATATCTTGAAAACTACTACTAGTCTCACAAGAAAATAGTTCGCCAGGCTTGGCAAAGTCAGGTTTGGCAAAATAAGATGAGCAAATATCTGATGATTCAATTTTTGTTAACTCATTATAACCTGCAAATTTTTCAGACCTGTTTTCGAGATTTTCATTGTAACAGTGAGTATAATCATTCACACTATCGATCATGCATACATGTTCACAAGTTTCAGAAGTCGGAGATGAATTTGAAAGGCTAAACACATTTATTTCCATTTTCATATTTCCAAAAGTAAGCTCCATTATTCCATTTCGACAATTGATAATCGTATTAGAAGTAGCCAAGAAAGGCCCACCTAAGATGACAGGAATTTCCCCACTAGGATTAGAAACATGTTGAGTATCCAAAACAATAAAATCAATAGGATAAAAAAAACTTTCAACCTGTATAAGAACATCCTCTACCACTCCACTAGGAATTTTGACGGACCTATCAGCCAATTGGAGGGTGACATTAGTGGGTTTCAAATCACCAAGTTTTAATTGCACATATACAGAGTATGGCAAGAGATTCACACTGGCCCCTAGATCTAACAATGCATGTTCAATCCTATGTTCTCCTATGGTGAAAGCAATCGTAGGACAACCCGGGATCTTTAAATTTGAGTGGAGTTTTCTGTGTAATAATCGAGCTTACCTGTTCAGTAAGGAAAGCTTTCTTATGTACATTCAACTTTCGTTTCACATTGCACATATCTCTTAGAAACTTAGCATAACAAGGAATTTTTTTAATGGAATCTAAGAAGGGAATGTTGACTTTAACCTGTTTAAACACTTCTAAGATGTCATTAGGAGTAGCTCCTTTCTTACGATGTAGTAATGCTTGAGGAAAAGGAGCGCGGGGAATATACGAAATTTCAGAATTACCTTTCTCGGTTTCGTTGGTTTCTCTTTGTGTTGAAGGAGTAACTTGTGTACTGGTAGGTGGGTTCCTATCTTGCACATTCTCCTCGGGATCACGAACATGGATCCACAACCCGTCCACTTCTTAGGGTAGAGAAGGCTTGGACATGATGAGTAGTCTTAGCACCAGATGTGCTTACCTCAAAAGAACCCTTGGGGTCAATCTGTATTTGACTTAGGAATTGATCCTTGTCTCTCTCATTCAACTGGCTAGTAATATGATCTAGTTTTTGCTCTAAGTTCACCATAGATATTTGAGTAGCCTGCATAAACAAACTCATACTTTTTTCCAAACTAGAAATTCTTTAGTAAGAAAAATCATCAGTAATAAGAGATGTATGCGTAATAGACTCAACAAGCTTACTTTTAGTATTTCATTCTAACGACTCAAGTCTTCGTGACACAACAACAATCTTGGCATCAGAGTCTAATTCGCTATCAACTCTGTAAACCCCATTGCTACTAGTCGTTATGGGTTCTCTAGTCTCCCACTCTTGGGTTTTATCGGCTACTTCATGCAAAAACTTATAACCTTATTCGGCAGTCTTATCAGGGAAATTACCACCACAAAGTAATTCTACCATAGTGAGTGTTTTGAAATCTAATCCCTCGTACAGAATCAATGTGAGCCTAGGAGTATCAAATTCATGGTGTGGACATTGTATCAAGAGATCATGGAACCTCTCTAAATAATCATAAAGAGATTCTCCTTCTTGTTGCGAAAAACTATTCAACTTTTGACGAATGGCAATAATTTTATGCCTAGGAAAGAATTTATACAAGAATAGATTAATCATGACATTCCAAGTGCTGATTGATGAAGGAGCTAATGCATTTAACCATGATTTTGCCTTATCCTTCAAGGAAAAAGGGAACAACCTAAGTTTGAGATACTCATCAGCTAAATCCTTGAATTTCATTGTACCACACAATTCTTCAAAATCTCTAATGTGGTAGTAAGGATTTTCATTCTCCTTACCATAGAAATTAGGAAGTGATTGAATGGTGCTTGCTCTAATCTCAAAAGTTGCTGTGGTGATAGGCAAAACAATACAAGAAAGTTGAGAGACTCTAGTTGGGAACATATAGTCTCTCAAACTTTTAGGCGGAGGGTTCGTACCCTCATCATCTGTTTCCGTCATGTATAAAGGGTTAACACTAACAAGACGATCAAACTGTTCTCTATCCTAACCACTTAGTAGATATTGCACAAGCAAACAAGATGCAGAAGTTTGTACAGACTCACCTTGCAAAAACCTAGCGATCTTTTCTGCCGGTTTCCGAGAGAATCAAACTCAATAAGGTACCTAAACAAAATCAGAAAAACTGCTTAAAAGGAACTAAAAGAAAATAAAAATAAAAATACACTATGTACAGAAACTATGACTAGAAAATTGATGATATCAATAAGAGAGTATTTTGCAACCACTCCACGGCAGCGGCGCCAAAAACTTGATGGGTCGGTAGACCGACTTTGTTTTACCGCAAGTGCACGGTGTCAAAATTGCACACAATAGCAAGCACGGTTCGTTCCCTCAAAGAGTGTGATAACTATTACTAATCAATATCAAGAACTAACTAATCAAGATGCAATATTTCAAAGATTGTTGTACTAAGAAAATAAGCTAACAAGTAGGATAAAGCAAATTTATAAGAAATTGTAATCAAGGATGTAGAAGTATTAGGGCTACGGAATTCGTTGTAGGTTAGGTTTCACTTATGTCTCTCACAAAGGTCTCTAATTCACTCATGTACAATAGCAAACCTAACTATTGAAACACGGAAGATATTTTCAGTTAAGAATTATAGACAAGAATTATCAAGAGGATATGTTTGTTCTCAACCTAAAGATACAAATACAAAGTACTAGGCATACATGGCATACATAGTCAAGGAATTACCATAAATCATATATCACCAAGGTTCCATATGGATATAGGTTCCATATGGATATTGTTCAAGAATTCAACTATGAAATATACATGGCATAAGACATGAAAAACTCATTAAACAAACAATCCAATTTTGAGAAACACAAACATTACGATTAAACTTTTATTTTTGAAACCATTGTTTAAAACACAAGTAATATTAACCTACAAGTTCATCCTTCACCCTAAAAATAGATTTAGCTAGACATGGTTTTCTTAAAAGCCATTCAAAAATGATAAAGACGGTATTAAGCTAAGCATACTAAGAAAGCAAAATAGCAGAATAGTAAACCCTCGTTTCTTCCCTAATCACCGGCGTCCCCTTGTATCTGTGGTGCTTCCTATTTATGAAAGAAAATCCCAATCCAACCACCAGATTGCGACTCCAAATGCAGGCTATCAGTAAAGTCCAGCCACTGTCAACCACATCTTGGTCTCTGTCCATATAGGTTCCAAATCCAACTTCACCTGTTTTTTTCCATTGCGACATTTTCTCAAGCACCAGACCCATGTCTATAGCACCAACTCCACTAACACTGGTTAGTACTTGATGCTCTCGTCGACTGCAGTCAATATACTTCACTGAAATGAACCTCCAAAATAATCGATCTCGTCTTTATTGCCATCGTGAACTGTCTTCCCAAAACTGTAACAGCCACCAGTAAATGTCCATCGTGTTTCAGCTCAAGAACAAATCTCAATTTCATTTAACCTCAGGACACCCATTTAATCCAATCCAAGCTTCCCATACAACCACCATTTTGAGAATTGCAGCTACTTCGAATCAGCCAAAGCATGACTCAATTTTCCTGTACTCTGAACTTCTCATCACCACTGTGTACTCAGACCAACAAACACCAATTTCACCCATAACAAGACTCAGTTTCAATTGATGCCAAAACCCCCAAAATCCGTTGCTTGATCTTCTCGTACAGAACCAAGAATCGATGGCATCAACACTAATTTGAATCACCGAATATCATCAGTTCCTTCTCTTCATACTGGTAGAGGAAATCCATCACCACTACCAACTGCAATCAATTGAATCAGCCATTAAAACACTTCACTCTTCCCAATTTCGCACATCCAGTAACTCAATTTCAGTCGATGCCAGATTCCAAAATCCCTTACTTTGTCTTGCTGTCATCTTCAATCACGTCTGCAAAACCACATACATCCATCACGAACAAAACCCATGGAACTTATCTCTAGTTCCGTTTACTTCTTCCATTAACTGATTGGTAGCACCAAGTTAATCTTCTGTTTGGATTCAATTTTAGTTCGCAAGAACAACTACCAATTAAGCCCAACCTCAAATAAGAAAACCCCAAAAATTCAGATTTGTCTTCACTTCTAATCAGTACTTATAGCACCAACAACATACATCACTTCATGGAAGATTGTTGGTTGTACTCGATCCCCTTCCTGCAATTAATTAGTTCCACCAAAATTAGGTCAAAACCCATTTCCATTTTCATTTTAGAACCTCACAGATCTGTTTTGCTGCTGCTCTGCTTCTCGAGTGAGAAATGAATGTTTCATTTCTTTGACAAAGACGAGAAGATGATGTTAAGAAAATGTGGTGCATAAGCAGCCACGTCTTCTGTTCTTCTTAGACCCACTCGTGCGGCTCACATGCTTGACGGAACATAGACAATTCTTTGTTTTGTGAATTGATATATCTGGCCATGAAATGGCAGCGCGGTGCAGCCCATAAGTTCTTACTCCTTTGGCAACGCAAATCGCAAGTGCCAAATTAGCTCCTACGCAATTTATTTTCCGGGGGAACGGAATTTCTTGTATCTCCTGTAAAAGCTCTAAAATATAATTATTAGCGAACTATCGAGACCTGGCTAGTATAAATATGGGTACAAAAGTGTCGCACTAGCGTGCTTATCAAATTCCCCCACACTTACATTTTGCTAGTCCCGAGCAAAACAAGAGAAAATTATGTCCGCTACACAGCTGGATATGGAGAGACGTCTGCTAAACAGCTAGTCGGATCCACTAAACAGTGACATCGAGATGTCCGCTAAACAGCGAGACGAAACCACTAAACAATGGTAAAGAGAAGAGAAGTCTGCTAAACATCTAGACCGAAAATCAGAAAGACCGCTCAACAGCTGGTCATACCATAAAAAATAAAGAAAAGTTTTTGTTGTTTTTTTTTTATTTATAGAAAATTCATAAAGAAAGTGAATGCCTACTACAAATCTGTGCTTAACCACTCCCCCACACTTGAATCTTATACTGTCCTTAATGTAAGTTGAGTCATTCAAAGTAAAATTCAAGGTGGAAAATTCCTAATATGCATTAGACAAATAAAAGAATAAAATATAGAGTAAAGGGAACAAATCTGATGGGTTGACTCCCACGAAGCGAATGATATTTGTTCCCTGCTTGAGTGTAGCAAGTAATCTCAAACCAAGTGAAGGTGATATACAAAAGCAACCTGCCCAGCATATAAATAAAGTCTGAAAAGTTGTGAATCAACCCAACATATCAGGTTAGCTGCAAATAAGAACCTGCGAAGACTAATCAGCCAAGCATATGTGAAAACCCATTCCCTGTTCAAAATAGTCCATAATAATCAAGTCATGCTCTGTCGGGATCAGTAAACCATTCACACCAACAAATACAGATTGTTCAATAGTGTATAACTGGAGTGCAGACTCTAAATCAGGTTCAAGTTCAGCTGAAATATTTTCAGCAGATTCACTAGATATCGGAGGAAGCAATGCATTATCAATGTCAATGAGCATAAGGTCACAGAACTTGGCACAAGGAGATGAGCAAACAGTTTTCGGTTCTAATTTGTTATTGTGAATTACCTGACCAGTATCCATATGTTCCACACTCATACAAATATCTTGAAAACTACTACTAGTCTCACAAGAAACTAGTTCGTCATGCTTGGCAAAGTCAGGCTTGGAAAAATAAGATGAGCAAATATCTGATGATTCAATTTTTATTTACTCCTTATAACCTGCAAAGTTTTCAGACCTGTTTTCGAGATTTTCATTGTAACAGTGAGTATAATCATTCACATTATCGATCATGCATACATGTTCACAAGTTTCAGAAGTCGGAGATGAATTTGAAAGGCTAAACACATTTATTTCCATTTTCATATTTCCAAAAGTTAGCTCCATTATTCCATTTCGACAATTGATAATTGCATTAGAAGTAGCCAAGAAAGGCCTACCTAAAATGACAGGAATTTTCCCACTAGGATTAGAAACAGGTTGAGTATCCAAAACAATAAAATCAACAGGATAAACAAAACTTTCAACCTGTATAAGAACATCCTCTACCACTCCCCTAGGAATTTTGACGGACCTATCAGCCAATTGGAGGGTGACATTAGTGGGTTTCAAATCACTAAGTTCTAATTGCACATATACAGAGTATGGCAATAGATTCACACTGGCCCCTAGATCTAACAATGCATGTTCAATCCTATATTCTCCTATGGCGCAAGAAATCGTAGGACAACCCGGATCTTTAAATTTGGGTGGAGTTTTCTGTGTAATAATCGAGCTTACCTGTTCAGTAAGGAAAGCTTTCTTATGTACATTGAACTTTCGTTTCACAATGTACATATCTCTTAGAAACTTAGCATAAGAAGGAATTTGTTTAATGGAACCTAAGAAGGGAATGTTGACTTTAACCTGTTTAAACACTTCTAAGATGTCATTAGGAGTAGCTCCTTTCTTACGATGTAGTGATGCTTGAGGAAAAGAAGCGCGAGGAATATACGAAATTTCAGAATTACCTTTCTCGGTTTCGTTGGTTTCTCTTTGTGTTGAAGGAGTAACTTGTGTACTGGTAGGTGGGTTCCTATCTTGCACATTCTCCTCAGGATCATGAACATGGATCCACAACCCGTCCACTTTTTAGGGTAGAGAAGGCTTGGAAATGATGAGTAGTCTTAGCACCAGATGTGCTTACCTCAAAAGAACCCTTGGGGTCAAGATGTATTTGACTTAGGAACTGATCCTTGTCTCGCTCATTCAACTGGCTAGTAATATGATCTAGTTTTTGCTCTAAGTTCGCCATACATCTTTGAGTATCCTGCATAAACAAACTCATACTTTTTTCCAACCTAGAAATTCTTTAGTTAGAAAAATCATCAATAATAGGATATGTATGCGTAATAGACTCAACAAGCTTACTTTTAGTATTTCTTTCTAACGACTCAAGTCTTCGTGACACAACATCAATCTTGGCATCAGAGTCTAATTCGCTATCAACTCTGTAAATCCCATTGCTACTAGTCGTTATGGGTTCTCTAGTCTCCCACTCTTGGGTTTTTTAGGCTACTTCATGCAAAAACTTATAACCTTCTTCGGCAGTCTTATCAGGGAAATTACCACCACAAAGTAATTCTACCGTAGTGAGTGTTTTGAAATCTAATCCCTCGTACAGAATCAATGTGAGCCTAGGAGTATCAAATCCATGGTGTGGACATTGTAGCAAGAGATCGTGGAACCTCTCTAAATAATCATAAAGAGATTCTCCTTCTTGTTGCGAAAAACTATTCAACTTTTGACGAATGTCAATAGTTTTATGCCTAGGAAAGAATTTATACAAGAATAGATTAATCATGACATTCCAAGTGCTGATTGATAAAGGAGCTAATGCATTTAACCATGATTTTGCCTTATCCTTCAAGGAAAAAGGGAACAACCTAAGTTTGAGATACTCATCAGCTAAATCCTTGAATTTCATTGTACCACACAATTCTTCAAAATCTCTAATGTGGTAGTAAGGATTTTCATTCTCCTTACCATAGAAATTAGGAAGTGATTGAATGGTGCTTGCTCTAATCTCAAAAGTTGCTGTGGTGATAGGCAAAACAATACAAGAAAGTTGAGAGACTCTAGTTGGGAACATATAGTCTCTCAAACTTTTAGGCGGAGGGTTCGTACTCTCATCATCTGTTTCCGTCATGTATAAAGGGTTAACACTAACAAGATGATCAAACTGTTCTCTATCCTAACCACTTAGTAGATACTGCACAAGCAAACAAGATGCAGAAGTTTGTACAGACTCACCTTGCAAAAACCTAGCGATCTTTTCTGCCGGTTTCCGAGAGAATAAAACTCAATAAGGTACCTAAACAAAATCAGAAAAACTGCTTAAAAGGAACTAAAAGAAAATAAAAATAAAAATACACTATGTACAGAAACTATGACTAGAAAATTGATGATATCAATAAGAGAGTATTTTGCAACCACTCCACGGCAGCGGCGCCAAAAACTTGATGGGTCGGTAGACCGACTTTGTTTTACCGCAAGTGCACGGTGTCAAAATTGCACACAATAGCAAGCACGGTTCGTTCCCTCAAAGAGTGTGATAACTATTACTAATCAATATCAAGAACTAACTAATCAAGATGCAATATTTCAAAGATTGTTGTACTAAGAAAATAAGCTAACAAGTAGGATAAAGCAAATTTATAAGAAATTGTAATCAAGGATGTAGAAGTATTAGGGCTACGGAATTCGTTGTAGGTTAGGTTTCACTTATGTCTCTCACAAAGGTCTCTAATTCACTCATGTACAATAGCAAACCTAACTATTGAAACACGGAAGATATTTTCAGTTAAGAATTATAGACAAGAATTATCAAGAGGATATGTTTGTTCTCAACCTAAAGATACAAATACAAAGTACTAGGCATACATGGCATACATAGTCAAGGAATTACCATAAATCATATATCACCAAGGTTCCATATGGATATTGTTCAAGAATTCAACTATGAAATATACATGGCATAAGACATGAAAAACTCATTAAACAAACAATCCAATTTTGAGAAACACAAACATTACGATTAAGCTTTTATTTTTGAAACCATTGTTTAAAACACAAGTAATATTAACCTACAAGTTCATCCTTCACCCTAAAAATAGATTTAGCTAGACATGGTTTTCTTAAAAGCCATTCAAAAATGATAAAGACGGTATTAAGCTAAGCATACGAAGAAAGCAAAATAACAGAATAGCAAACCCTCGTTTCTTCCCTGATCACCGGCGTCCCCTTGTATCTGTGGTGCTTCCTATTTATGAGAGAAAAGCCCAATCCAAACACCAGAACGCGACTCCAAATGCAGGCCATCAGTAAAGTCCAGCAACTGTCAACCACATCTTGGTCTCTGTCCATATAGGCTCCAACTTCACCTGTTTGTTTCCATTGCGACATTTTCTCAAGCACCAGACCCATGTCTATAGCACCAACTCCACTAACACTGGTTAGTACTTGATGCTCTCGCCGACTGCAGTCAATATACTTCACTGAAATGAACCTCCAAAATAATCGATCTCGTCTTTATTGCCATCGTGAACTGTCTTCCCAAAACTGTAACAGCCACAAGTAATTGTCCATCGTGTTTCAGCTCAAGAACAAATCTCAATTTCATTTAACCTCAGGGAACCCATTTAATCCAATCCAAGCTTCCCATACAACCACCATTTTGAGAATTGCAACTACTTCGAATCAGCCAAAACACGACTCAATTTTCCTGTACTCTGAACTTCTCATCACCACTGTGTACTCAGACCAGCAAACACCAATTTCACCCATAACAAGACTCAATTTCAATTGATGCCAAAACCCCCAAAATCCGTTACTTGATCTTCTCGTACAGAACCACGAATCGATGGCATCAACACTAATTTGAATCACCGAATATCATCAGTTCCTTCTCTTCATACTGGTAGAGGAAATCCATCACCACTACCAACTGCAATCAATTGAATCATCCATTAAAACACTTCACTCCTTCCCAATTTCGCACATCCAGTAACCCAATTTCAGTCGATGCCAGATGCCAAAATCCCTTACTTTGTCTTGCTGTCATCTTCAATCACGTCTGCAAAACCACATACATCCATCACGAACAAAACCCATGGAACTTATCTCTAGTTCCGTTTACTTCTTCCATTAACTAATTGGTAGCACCAAGTTAATCTTCTATTTGGATTCAATTTTAGTTCGCAAGAACAACTACCAATTAAGCCCAACCTCGAATAAGAAAACCCCAAAAATTCAGATTTGTCTTCACTTCTAATCAGTACTTATAGCACCAACAACATACATCACTTCATGGAAGATTGTTGGTTGTACTCGATCCCCTTCCTGCAATTAATTAGTTCCACCAAAATTAGGTCAAAACCCATTTCCATTTTCATTTTAGAACCTCACAGATCTGTTTTGCTGCTGCTCTGCTTCTCGAGTGAGAAATGAATGTTTCATTTCTTTGACAAAGACGAGAAGATGATGTTAAGAAAATGTGGTGCATAAGCAGCCACGTCTTCTGTTCTTCTTAGACCCACTCGTGCGGCTCACATGCTTGACGGAACATAGACAATTCTTTGTTTTGTGAATTGATATCTCTGGCAATGAAATGGCAGCGCGGTGCAGCCCATAAGTTCTTACTCCTTTGGAAACGCAAATCGCAAGTGCCAAATTAGCTCCTACGCCATTTGTTTTCCGGGTGAACGGAATTTCTTGTATCTCCAAGATCTAAAATATAATTATTAGCGAACTATCGAGACCTAGCTAGTATAAATATGGGTATAAAAGTGTCGCACTAGCGTGCTTATCAAATTCCCCCACACTTACATTTTGCTAGTCCCAAGGAAAACAAGAGAAAATTATATCCGCTACACAGCTGGATATGGAGAGACGTCTGCTAAAGAGCTAGTCGGATCCACTAAACAGTGACATCGAGATGTCTGCTAAACAGCGAGACGAAACCACTAAATAGTTGTAAAGAGGAGAAGTCTACTAAACCGATAGACCGACAATCAGAAAGAACGCTCAACAGCTGGTCATACCATAAAAAATAAAGAAAAGTATTTGTTGTTGTTTTTTTTTTATAGAAAATTCATAAAGAAAGTGAATGCCTACTACAAATATGTGCTTAACCACTCCCCCACACTTGAATCTTATATCGTCCTCAATGTAAGTTGAGTCATTCAAAGTAAAATTCAAGGTGGAAAATTCCTAATATGCATTAGACAAATAAAAGAATAAAAGATAGAGTAAAGGGAACAAATCTGATGGGTTGATTCCCACGAAGCGAATGATATTTGTTCCCTGCTTGAGTGTAGCAAGTAATCTCAAACCAAGTGAAGGTGATACACAAAAGCAACCTGCCTATCATATAAATAAAGTCTGAAAAGTTTGGAATCAACCCAACATATCAGGTTAGCTGCAAATAAGAACCTGCGAAGACTAATCAGCCAAGCATATGTGAAAATCCATTCCCTGTTCAAAATAGTCCATAATAATCAAGTCATACTCTGCCGGGATTAGTAAACCATTCACACCAACAAATACAGATTGTTCAATAGTGTATAACCGGAGTGCAGACTCTAAATCAGGTTCAAGTTCAGCTGAAATATTTTCAGCAAATTCACTAGATATCGGAGGGAGCAATGCATTATCAATGTCAATGAGCATAAGGTCACAGAACTTGGCACAAGGAGCTGAGCAAACATTTTTCGGTTCTAATTTTTTATTGTGAATTACCTGACCAGTATCCATATGTTCCACACTCATACAAATATCTTGAAAACTACTACTAGTCTCACAAGAAAATAGTTCGCCAGGCTTGGCAAAGTCAGGTTTGGCAAAATAAGATGAGCAAATATCTGATGATTCAATTTTTGTTAACTCATTATAACCTGCAAATTTTTCAGACCTGTTTTCGAGATTTTCATTGTAACAGTGAGTATAATCATTCACACTATCGATCATGCATACATGTTCACAAGTTTCAGAAGTCGGAGATGAATTTGAAAGGCTAAACACATTTATTTCCATTTTCATATTTCCAAAAGTAAGCTCCATTATTCCATTTCGACAATTGATAATCGTATTAGAAGTAGCCAAGAAAGGCCCACCTAAGATGACAGGAATTTCCCCACTAGGATTAGAAACATGTTGAGTATCCAAAACAATAAAATCAATAGGATAAAAAAAACTTTCAACCTGTATAAGAACATCCTCTACCACTCCACTAGGAATTTTGACGGACCTATCAGCCAATTGGAGGGTGACATTAGTGGGTTTCAAATCACCAAGTTTTAATTGCACATATACAGAGTATGGCAAGAGATTCACACTGGCCCCTAGATCTAACAATGCATGTTCAATCCTATGTTCTCCTATGGTGAAAGCAATCGTAGGACAACCCGGGATCTTTAAATTTGAGTGGAGTTTTCTGTGTAATAATCGAGCTTACCTGTTCAGTAAGGAAAGCTTTCTTATGTACATTCAACTTTCGTTTCACATTGCACATATCTCTTAGAAACTTAGCATAACAAGGAATTTTTTTAATGGAATCTAAGAAGGGAATGTTGACTTTAACCTGTTTAAACACTTCTAAGATGTCATTAGGAGTAGCTCCTTTCTTACGATGTAGTAATGCTTGAGGAAAAGGAGCGCGGGGAATATACGAAATTTCAGAATTACCTTTCTCGGTTTCGTTGGTTTCTCTTTGTGTTGAAGGAGTAACTTGTGTACTGGTAGGTGGGTTCCTATCTTGCACATTCTCCTCGGGATCACGAACATGGATCCACAACCCGTCCACTTCTTAGGGTAGAGAAGGCTTGGACATGATGAGTAGTCTTAGCACCAGATGTGCTTACCTCAAAAGAACCCTTGGGGTCAATCTGTATTTGACTTAGGAATTGATCCTTGTCTCTCTCATTCAACTGGCTAGTAATATGATCTAGTTTTTGCTCTAAGTTCACCATAGATATTTGAGTAGCCTGCATAAACAAACTCATACTTTTTTCCAAACTAGAAATTCTTTAGTAAGAAAAATCATCAGTAATAAGAGATGTATGCGTAATAGACTCAACAAGCTTACTTTTAGTATTTCATTCTAACGACTCAAGTCTTCGTGACACAACAACAATCTTGGCATCAGAGTCTAATTCGCTATCAACTCTGTAAACCCCATTGCTACTAGTCGTTATGGGTTCTCTAGTCTCCCACTCTTGGGTTTTATCGGCTACTTCATGCAAAAACTTATAACCTTATTCGGCAGTCTTATCAGGGAAATTACCACCACAAAGTAATTCTACCATAGTGAGTGTTTTGAAATCTAATCCCTCGTACAGAATCAATGTGAGCCTAGGAGTATCAAATTCATGGTGTGGACATTGTATCAAGAGATCATGGAACCTCTCTAAATAATCATAAAGAGATTCTCCTTCTTGTTGCGAAAAACTATTCAACTTTTGACGAATGGCAATAATTTTATGCCTAGGAAAGAATTTATACAAGAATAGATTAATCATGACATTCCAAGTGCTGATTGATGAAGGAGCTAATGCATTTAACCATGATTTTGCCTTATCCTTCAAGGAAAAAGGGAACAACCTAAGTTTGAGATACTCATCAGCTAAATCCTTGAATTTCATTGTACCACACAATTCTTCAAAATCTCTAATGTGGTAGTAAGGATTTTCATTCTCCTTACCATAGAAATTAGGAAGTGATTGAATGGTGCTTGCTCTAATCTCAAAAGTTGCTGTGGTGATAGGCAAAACAATACAAGAAAGTTGAGAGACTCTAGTTGGGAACATATAGTCTCTCAAACTTTTAGGCGGAGGGTTCGTACCCTCATCATCTGTTTCCGTCATGTATAAAGGGTTAACACTAACAAGACGATCAAACTGTTCTCTATCCTAACCACTTAGTAGATATTGCACAAGCAAACAAGATGCAGAAGTTTGTACAGACTCACCTTGCAAAAACCTAGCGATCTTTTCTGCCGGTTTCCGAGAGAATCAAACTCAATAAGGTACCTAAACAAAATCAGAAAAACTGCTTAAAAGGAACTAAAAGAAAATAAAAATAAAAATACACTATGTACAGAAACTATGACTAGAAAATTGATGATATCAATAAGAGAGTATTTTGCAACCACTCCACGGCAGCGGCGCCAAAAACTTGATGGGTCGGTAGACCGACTTTGTTTTACCGCAAGTGCACGGTGTCAAAATTGCACACAATAGCAAGCACGGTTCGTTCCCTCAAAGAGTGTGATAACTATTACTAATCAATATCAAGAACTAACTAATCAAGATGCAATATTTCAAAGATTGTTGTACTAAGAAAATAAGCTAACAAGTAGGATAAAGCAAATTTATAAGAAATTGTAATCAAGGATGTAGAAGTATTAGGGCTACGGAATTCGTTGTAGGTTAGGTTTCACTTATGTCTCTCACAAAGGTCTCTAATTCACTCATGTACAATAGCAAACCTAACTATTGAAACACGGAAGATATTTTCAGTTAAGAATTATAGACAAGAATTATCAAGAGGATATGTTTGTTCTCAACCTAAAGATACAAATACAAAGTACTAGGCATACATGGCATACATAGTCAAGGAATTACCATAAATCATATATCACCAAGGTTCCATATGGATATTGTTCAAGAATTCAACTATGAAATATACATGGCATAAGACATGAAAAACTCATTAAACAAACAATCCAATTTTGAGAAACACAAACATTACGATTAAACTTTTATTTTTGAAACCATTGTTTAAAACACAAGTAATATTAACCTACAAGTTCATCCTTCACCCTAAAAATAGATTTAGCTAGACATGGTTTTCTTAAAAGCTATTCAAAAATGATAAAGACGGTATTAAGCTAAGCATACGAAGAAAGCAAAATAGCAGAATAGTAAACCCTCGTTTCTTCCCTAATCACCGGCGTCCCCTTGTATCTGTGGTGCTTCCTATTTATGAAAGAAAAGCCCAATCCAACCACCAGAACGCGACTCCAAATGCAGGATATCAGTAAAGTCCAGCCACTGTCAACCACATCTTGGTCTCTGTCCATATAGGTTCCAAATCCAACTTCACCTGTTTTTTTCCATTGTGACATTTTCTCAAGCACCAGACCCATGTCTATAGCACCAACTCCACTAACACTGGTTAGTACTTGATGCTCTCGTCGACTGCAGTCAATATACTTCACTGAAATGAACCTCCAAAATAATCGATCTCGTCTTTATTGCCATCGTGAACTGTCTTCCCAAAACTGTAACAGCCACCAGTAACTGTCCATCGTGTTTCAGCTCAAGAACAAATCTCAATTTCATTTAACCTCAGGACACCCATTTAATCCAATCCAAGCTTCCCATACAACCACCATTTTGAGAATTGCAGCTACTTCGAATCAGCCAAAGCACGACTCAATTTTCCTGTACTCTGAACTTCTCATCACCACTGTGTACTCAGACCAACAAACACCAATTTCACCCATAACAAGAATCAGTTTCAATTGATGCCAAAACCCCCAAAATCCGTTGCTTGATCTTCTCGTACAGAACCAAGAATCGATGGCATCAACACTAATTTGAATCACCGAATATCATCAGTTCCTTCTCTTCATACTGGTAGAGGAAATCCATCACCACTACCAACTGCAATCAATTGAATCAGCCATTAAAACACTTCACTCTTCCCAATTTCGCACATCCAGTAACTCAATTTCAGTCGATGCCAGATTCCAAAATCCCTTACTTTGTCTTGCTGTCATCTTCAATCACGTCTGCAAAACCACATACATCCATCACGAACAAAACCCATGGAACTTATCTCTAGTTCCGTTTACTTCTTCCATTAACTAATTGGTAGCACCAAGTTAATCTTCTGTTTGGATTCAATTTTAGTTCGCAAGAACAACTACCAATTAAGCCCAACCTCGAATAAGAAAACCCCAAAAATTCAGATTTGTCTTCACTTCTAATCAGTACTTATAGCACCAACAACATACATCACTTCATGGAAGATTGTTGGTTGTACTCGATCCCCTTCCTGCAATTAATTAGTTCCACCAAAATTAGGTCAAAACCCATTTCCATTTTCATTTTAGAACCTCACAGATCTGTTTTGCTGCTGCTCTGCTTCTCGAGTGAGAAATGAATGTTTCATTTCTTTGACAAAGACGAGAAGATGATGTTAAGAAAATGTGGTGCATAAGCAGCCACGTCTTCTGTTCTTCTTAGACCCACTCGTGCGGCTCACATGCTTGACGGAACATAGACATATTTTGTTTTGTGAATTGATATATCTGGCCATGAAATGGCAGCGCGGTGCAGCCCATAAGTTCTTACTCCTTTGGCAACGCAAATCGCAAGTGCCAAATTAGCTCCTACGCAATTTATTTTCCGGGGGAACGGAATTTCTTGTATCTCCTGTAAAAGCTCTAAAATATAATTATTAGCGAACTATCGAGACCTGGCTAGTATAAATATGGGTATAAAAGTGTCGCACTAGCGTGCTTATCAAATTCCCCCACACTTACATTTTGCTAGTCCCGAGCAAAACAAGAGAAAATTATGTCCGCTACACAGCTGGATATGGAGAGACGTCTGCTAAACAGCTAGTCGGATCCACTAAACAGTGACATCGAGATGTCCGCTAAACAGCGAGACGAAACCACTAAACAATGGTAAAGAGAAGAGAAGTCTGCTAAACATCTAGACCGAAAATCAGAAAGACCGCTCAACAGCTGGTCATACCATAAAAAATAAAGAAAAGTTTTTGTTGTTTTTTTTTATTTATAGAAAATTCATAAAGAAAGTGAATGCCTACTACAAATCTGTGCTTAACCACTCTCCCACACTTGAATCTTATACTGTCCTTAATGTAAGTTGAGTCATTCAAAGTAAAATTCAAGGTGGAAAATTCCTAATATGCATTAGACAAATAAAAGAATAAAATATAGAGTAAAGGGAACAAATCTGATGGGTTGACTCCCACGAAGCGAATGATATTTGTTCCCTGCTTGAGTGTAGCAAGTAATCTCAAACCAAGTGAAGGTGATACACAAAAGCAACCTGCCCAGCATATAAATAAAGTCTGAAAAGTTGTGAATCAACCCAACATATCAGGTTAGCTGCAAATAAGAACCTGCGAAGACTAATCAGCCAAGCATATGTGAAAACCCATTCCCTGTTCAAAATAGTCCATAATAATCAAGTCATGCTCTGTCGGGATCAGTAAACCATTCACACCAACAAATACAGATTGTTCAATAGTGTATAACTGGAGTGCAGACTCTAAATCAGGTTCAAGTTCAGCTGAAATATTTTCAGCAGATTCACTAGATATCGGAGGAAGCAATGCATTATCAATGTCAATGAGCATAAGGTCACAGAACTTGGCACAAGGAGATGAGCAAACAGTTTTCGGTTCTAATTTGTTATTGTGAATTACCTGACCAGTATCCATATGTTCCACACTCATACAAATATCTTGAAAACTACTACTAGTCTCACAAGAAACTAGTTCGTCATGCTTGGCAAAGTCAGGCTTGGAAAAATAAGATGAGCAAATATCTGATGATTCAATTTTTATTAACTCCTTATAACCTGCAAAGTTTTCAGACCTGTTTTCGAGATTTTCATTGTAACAGTGAGTATAATCATTCACATTATCGATCATGCATACATGTTCACAAGTTTCAGAAGTCGGAGATGAATTTGAAAGGCTAAACACATTTATTTCCATTTTCATATTTCCAAAAGTTAGCTCCATTATTCCATTTCGACAATTGATAATTGCATTAGAAGTAGCCAAGAAAGGCCTACCTAAAATGACAGGAATTTTCCCACTAGGATTAGAAACAGGTTGAGTATCCAAAACAATAAAATCAACAGGATAAACAAAACTTTCAACCTGTATAAGAACATCCTCTACCACTCCCCTAGGAATTTTGACGGACCTATCAGCCAATTGGAGGGTGACATTAGTGGGTTTCAAATCACTAAGTTCTAATTGCACATATACAGAGTATGGCAATAGATTCACACTGGCCCCTAGATCTAACAATGCATGTTCAATCCTATATTCTCCTATGGCGCAAGAAATCGTAGGACAACCCGGATCTTTAAATTTGGGTGGAGTTTTCTGTGTAATAATCGAGCTTACCTGTTCAGTAAGGAAAGCTTTCTTATGTACATTGAACTTTCGTTTCACAATGTACATATCTCTTAGAAACTTAGCATAAGAAGGAATTTGTTTAATGGAACCTAAGAAGGGAATGTTGACTTTAACCTGTTTAAACACTTCTAAGATGTCATTAGGAGTAGCTCCTTTCTTACGATGTAGTAATGCTTGAGGAAAAGAAGCGCGAGGAATATACGAAATTTCAGAATTACCTTTCTCGGTTTCGTTGGTTTCTCTTTGTGTTGAAGGAGTAACTTGTGTACTGGTAGGTGGGTTCGTATCTTGCACATTCTCCTCAGGATCATGAACATGGATCCACAACCCGTCCACTTTTTAGGGTAGAGAAGGCTTGGAAATGATGAGTAGTCTTAGCACCAGATGTGCTTACCTCAAAAGAACCCTTGGGGTCAAGATGTATTTGACTTAGGAACTGATCCTTGTCTCGCTCATTCAACTGGCTAGTAATATGATCTAGTTTTTGCTCTAAGTTCGCCATACATCTTTGAGTATCCTGCATAAACAAACTCATACTTTTTTCCAACCTAGAAATTCTTTAGTTAGAAAAATCATCAATAATAGGATATGTATGCGTAATAGACTCAACAAGCTTACTTTTAGTATTTCTTTCTAACGACTCAAGTCTTCGTGACACAACAGCAATCTTGGCATCAGAGTCTAATTCGCTATCAACTCTGTAAATCCCATTGCTACTAGTCGTTATGGGTTCTCTAGTCTCCCACTCTTGGGTTTTTTCGGCTACTTCATGCAAAAACTTATAACCTTCTTCGGCAGTCTTATCAGGGAAATTACCACCACAAAGTAATTCTACCATAGTGAGTGTTTTGAAATCTAATCCCTCGTACAGAATCAATGTGAGCCTAAGAGTATCAAATCCATGGTGTGGACATTGTAGCAAGAGATCGTGGAACCTCTCTAAATAATCATAAAGAGATTCTCCTTCTTGTTGCGAAAAACTATTCAACTTTTGACGAATGTCAATAGTTTTATGCCTAGGAAAGAATTTATACAAGAATAGATTAATCATGACATTCCAAGTGCTGATTGATAAAGGAGCTAATGCATTTAACCATGATTTTGCCTTATCCTTCAAGGAAAAAGGGAACAACCTAAGTTTGAGATACTCATCAGCTAAATCCTTGAATTTCATTGTACCACACAATTCTTCAAAATCTCTAATGTGGTAGTAAGGATTTTCATTCTCCTTACCATAGAAATTAGGAAGTGATTGAATGGTGCTTGCTCTAATCTCAAAAGTTGTTGTGGTGATAGGCAAAACAATACAAGAAAGTTGAGAGACTCTAGTTGGGAACATATAGTCTCTCAAACTTTTAGGCGGAGGGTTCGTACCCTCATCATCTGTTTCTGTCATGTATAAAGGGTTAACACTAACAAGACGATCAAACTGTTCTCTATCCTAACCACTTAGTAGATACTGCACAAGCAAACAAGATGCAGAAGTTTGTACAGACTCACCTTGCAAAAACCTAGCGATCTTTTCTGCCGGTTTCCGAGAGAATCAAACTCAATAAGGTACCTAAACAAAATCAGAAAAACTGCTTAAAAGGAACTAATAGAAAATAAAAATAAAAATACACTATGTACAGAAACTATGACTAGAAAATTGATGATATCAATAAGAGAGTATTTTGCAACCACTCCCCGGCAGCGGCGCCAAAAACTTGATGGGTCGATAGACCGACTTTGTTTTACCGCAAGTGCACGGTGTCAAAATTGCACACAATAGCAAGCACGGTTCGTTCCCTCAAAGAGTGTGATAACTATTACTAATCAATATCAAGAACTAACTAATCAAGATGCAATATTTCAAAGATTGTTGTACTAAGAAAATAAGCTAACAAGTAGGATAAAGCAAATTTATAAGAAATTGTAATCAAGGATGTAGAAGTATTAGGGCTACGGAATTCGTTGTAGGTTAGGTTTCACTTATGTCTCTCACAAAGGTCTCTAATTCACTCATGTACAATAGCAAACCTAACTATTGAAACACGGAAGATATTTTCAGTTAAGAATTATAGACAAGAATTTTTCAAGAGGATATGTTTGTTCTCAACCTAAAGATACAAATACAAAGTACTAGGCATACATGGCATACATAGTCAAGGAATTACCATAAATCATATATCACCAAGGTTCCATATGGATATTGTTCAAGAATTCAACTATGAAATATACATGGCATAAGACATGAAAAACTCATTAAACAAACAATCCAATTTTGAGAAACACAAACATTACGATTAAGCTTTAATTTTTGAAACCATTGTTTGAGAACACAGGTAATATTAACCTACAAGTTCATCCTTCACCCTAAAAATAGATTTAGCTAGACATGGTTTTCTTAAAAGCCATTCAAAAATGATAAAGACGGTATTAAGCTAAGCATACGAAGAAAGCAAAATAACAGAATAGCAAACCCTCGTTTCTTCCCTGATCACCGGCGTCCCCTTGTATCTGTGGTGCTGCCTATTTATGAGAGAAAAGCCCAATCCAAACACCAGAACGCGACTCCAAATGCAGGCCATCAGTAAAGCCCAGCAACTGTCAACCATATCTTGGTCTCTGTCCATATAGGCTCCAACTTCACCTGTTTGTTTCCATTGCGACATTTTCTCAAGCACCAGACCCATGTCTATAGCACCAACTCCACTAACACTGGTTAGTACTTGATGCTCTCGCCGACTGCAGTCAATATACTTCACTGAAATGAACCTCCAAAATAATCGATCTCGTCTTTATTGCCATCGTGAACTGTCTTCCCAAAACTGTAACAGCCACAAGTAATTGTCCATCGTGTTTCAGCTCAAGAACAAATCTCAATTTCATTTAACCTCAGGGAACCCATTTAATCCAATCCAAGCTTCCCATACAACCACCATTTTGAGAATTGCAACTACTTCGAATCAGCCAAAACACGACTCAATTTTCCTGTACTCTGAACTTCTCATCACCACTGTGTACTCAGACCAGCAAACACCAATTTCACCCATAACAAGACTCAATTTCAATTGATGCCAAAACCCCCAAAATCCGTTACTTGATCTTCTCGTACAGAACCACGAATCGATGGCATCAACACTAATTTGAATCACCGAATATCATCAGTTCCTTCTCTTCATACTGGTAGAGGAAATCCATCACCACTACCAACTGCAATCAATTGAATCATCCATTAAAACACTTCACTCCTTCCCAATTTCGCACATCCAGTAACCCAATTTCAGTCGATGCCAGATGCCAAAATCCCTTACTTTGTCTTGCTGTCATCTTCAATCACGTCTGCAAAACCACATACATCCATCACGAACAAAACCCATGGAACTTATCTCCAGTTCCGTTTACTTCTTCCATTAACTAATTGGTAGCACCAAGTTAATCTTCTATTTGGATTCAATTTTAGTTCGCAAGAACAACTACCAATTAAGCCCAACCTCGAATAAGAAAACCCCCAAAATTCATATTTGTCTTCACTTCTAATCAGTACTTATAGCACCAACAACAGACATCACTTCATGGAAGATTGCTGGCTGTACTCGATCCTCTTCCTGCAATTAATTAGTTCCACCAAAATTAGGTCAAAACCCATTTCCATTTCCATTTTAGAACCTCACAGATCTGTTTTGCTGCTTCTCTGCTTCTCGAGTGAGAAATGAATGTTTCATTTCTTTGACAAAGACGAGAAGATGATGTTAAGAAAATAAGGTGCATAAGAAGCCACGTCTTCTGTTCTTCTTAGACCCACTCGTGCGGCTCACATGCTTGAAGGAACATAGACGATTCTTTGTTTTGTGAATTGATATCTCTGGCCATGAAATGGCAGCGCGGTGCAGCCCATAAGTTCTTACTCCTTTGGCAACGCAAATCGCAAGTGCCAAATTAGCTCCTACGCCATTTATTTTCCGGGTGAGCGGAATTTCTTGTAACTCCTGTAAAAGCTCTAAAATATAATTATTAGCGAACTATCGAGACCTAGCTAGTATAAATATGGGTATAAAAGTGTCGCACTAGCGTGCTTATCAGGAGCACGTGTCACGATCTTAATGGTCGCACATATATTCAATTGTGTAGCCTTCGCTGAACTGAGAAGACTAAGTAGCAAAGGATACCTCCGCAGATCTACTTTATCTCATCCCAAGAAAGAAGGCCTAAACGGTCAAGATAAGAATGGTAAAATCCTATTCTACAAAGAGCCAGCTGGCGAGGGGACAGAGGTAGATGACGCATCTAATCAGCATTATATGCTCAAATATCTTATCTACACGCATGAATCAAGGAATGTGGAGAGAGAAGGCGTGGCAGAACCCGATTGGCGGAAGCTGGCGATGAACGAAGGTACAACCTGTACTAAGGTTGGGTAGTTCTCGAAGGAACGTGGACCAGCTGAGGTGGCGAAATACAACTGGAGAAGGTACGCGGTGGACGAAGGTACCATTCGTACGAAAGTTATATCAGCAGAACGATGGACCCAGAGGCAGCAAAGGTATACCTGGAGCAAGAGGGGCTATAAATACCAAGCCTCACTAACAAACTAAGGGCATCCAATATCTAGGATAGAAGATCTAGTCTTAAGCTTATACCTCTTTAATGTTTAGAACTTAAGTATTTACTTCCACTTGAGTTCTCTCTATTACTTTGGGAAGCATTTAAGATCTTTGTAACCACCTCAAACTTAATACAAAACAATCACTCATTACCCCGTGGACGTAAACAAATGTCGAACCACGTAATCTCTTGTGTCGCGTGATAACTTAGAAGCTTTTACATTATATTTTGTGTTCTTCGTTATTATTACGATCGTAGATATCATTTATTACTTAGCATTATCAGTTCAACAGAGGTATCAATACTGCTTAGTATCGGATCCTCAGAGTTGTATACATTACGTATACTAAGGGAAAACGAGTAGTCACAGTTTGGCGTCCATCGTGTTTTGCTCACAAACATGAGTTTAGACACAGTTTTACATTTTACTTATACATCTTCTGAAACGAAGGGATCTGTGTTCCAACGATGAATCTCACTCTCTAGTGATTGGCTCATCCATTATTTGTGTATGTTTTTTGAGTTCATAGTCTCTAAAAACGTGCCTCGTTAAAGATCCACAATTTTTTTTCAAAAAACATACTCACAAAACGCCAAAAAAGTTTGTTTTATACTAAAACAACCCTTCTTAAACAGAGCATATTTTAGAACTGAGAACCTTTGACAGACAGAGGAATCTCAGTCAAATTTTAAAGAAAAAAGATCTTCTAACGCATTTAATAGCCTTGTTTTTCGCAAGATCTGACACCCTTTTTCATTGGTTTTCAATGTTTTAAGGTTGTTTTTTCCAAGGGTGTCATAAGAATTTAATACCCGTCTGTCAAAAACGTTATCTCAGTCGTTTTTATGAAAAAGCTGCTTAGCCGTCTTCCGTGTCAGAGCATTAATTTCTACTTTTAACGAAGATACCCAAGTAGCAGACTTTTTCGCCTTTTCTGTGACCGCAAGATAACAAAAGCCGAAGGCATGCAGAAACCAACTGATGTACCAACAAGCTCACGACCAGCTATCACAAGAGGGAGATCCCAAAACCCGTCTCAAGCAAACCAAAGGAATGAAGCCGAGGACGGACAAAGCGAAATAGCAAGAAGAACAATTGCTAACAAATCACCTATTCCTGCTGAAGGGATGGGGAAGACATCGAGAGCCCAAAAAATCTACGACATCCCATTACCGGAACACGCTACAACTACAAAGCCACCTGCGGCCAACGCAGGGTTACCCAGAACCTTAGCTCCTACGGAACGAGGGTTAGGAAACCTAACCCCAATTCAGATAGATCCAGACGCGCCAATTGTAGATGAAGGAGCGGAAAACTCTGAAGATCCAGACGACAGCACTCCTCAGGGAGGTGGAGCCCACAACGAAGACCAAATTGCGGCACAAATAGCAGCTTTATTACTCCGTAACAAGGAAAACGAAGATGCAATGCACGAGATGGCCCAGGAGAACCAGAACCTCAAAGATATGCTAGACATACAAATCGAAGGTTCCCAAACTCACTCTCCGCAACAGAGGCGTGAAAACGGAGCTATCTCAGGAAGACGAAGGGTGGATCTCAACCCACCAAAGACGAATCAACCTAAGGGAGCAAGGAGAGCGCACCATGATCCAGACGAAACGGATTCAACATACAAACCCTCTCAGACCTACTACGACGAAGCATTTTCCAAAGATGCTCACAATGTGAACATGGTCATGGAGCAAATGGAGAAAATGCAGAAGGAGATCCAAGGCCTAAAAACTGGCCACGCAGGCGCAAGACTAGAAGAAGTGTTACAAGAGGAAACCACGTCTCCACTATCTTTTCGCATTTTGAGGGAATCCATCCCTCCAAAATGTCCGGTGCCTACGTTCCAAGCATACAACGGTACCTCAGGTCCCGTAGCCCACCTACGGTATTACACTCGTGTCCTTGCCCATTGAAAAAGAAATGAGGTGGTACTTTGTAGGTACTTCCCAGCAAGCTTAACGGGATCGGCACTAGCCTGGTATGAAAACTTACCAACGAACTCAATTGACTCCTTCGAGCAATTATCTACGGTGTTTTTGGAGACATACATGTACAACAAATCAACAAAGGCAGGGTTAGATAGGCTATTTGCTTTAGCTATCGGACCCCGGGAAACACTGATGCAGTACACAGACAGGTGGCAAAAGATATGCCAAGCAATTGGGAAAGTCAATCAAGAAATTAGCACAAACTGCTATATGTACGGACTTGATAGAACCTCAGCCATCTTCGTGGAGCTTCACAGCAGAGCCCTCGATTCCGAAGGCGGGCTCAGGGTTGTCCAAGACCGTTATATCAGACTCGAAGAAATCCAGAAGGACAACCCCAGGGCACAAGCAAATACAACAACAACTCCACAACGAACTAACTCTCTGGAACCAATTCCGGAGGTACCTAAGCGACAAAACGAATCCGGGGGCAGGACCAGCTCTCGAGACAAGCGATCCAAACACGGAGATGAAAAAAGAGGCAAAGGAAGAGAAGAATTTATGGATAAAATCTACTACACGAAGTTGAATACAACTTTCTCTCACATCCTAAGTAAGGAGAGAGCAAAGCCAGGCTTTCCTTACCCTAATACTAGGGGAAAGCAGCCAGAAAAGACGAAGGAAGCTAAGGAGTATTGTGCGTACCACCAATACTACCGACATACTACTGATACATGCTACCACCTGCGCAACGTGATCCAAAGATTCATCGACGAAGGAAAATTCATGGAGTACGTACAGCTACAGCCAGCGTAAACTGAGGAGATCCCAAAGAAAAGGGTAGAACTACCTCAAGATGGAAAATACATCAACAAGATCACATTCTCCAGTGGAAGCCAAGAAGAAATGCTCGAATACATACTCGAGTTATCCCGAAACAGAAAGAACATCGAATCCCATGAAGTGTTCAAGCTAAGTGGACCACCCACTAGCACTTGGGAGGAATGGATGGCCACGCCATTAACCTTTTCAACAAAGGACGTACACCAGGAGGTTGAAATGCACAACGATCCACTAGTGATCACTCTTCCAATACACGGATGGAATGTTACGAAGGTCCTCGTGGATGTGGGCAGTTCGTTAAATGTGTTATTTTCTGAACCCTACCTACGCATAGGTTTGACAGCAGAGCAAATGGATTCTTCCACTTGCACAATATATGGTTTTAACGGAGCAGTCTCTAGACCAAAGGAAGAAATCGTCTTGCAGGTACATGCAGGACACTTAGTAACCAATACACGCTTCTGTGTGGTAGAAGCACCTTCGCCCTACAATGTAATCATGGGCAGGCTATGGGTCCATAGATTGCGAGGAACAGCTTCGACGTATCACCAATACCTATGCTTTCCTACACCTAGGGTGAAATGGAAATCAATGCCGACCAGAAAGACGCAAGGCTTTGCAATCTAGCAGAAATCAGACTCAAGGAAGAAAGAACTGCTGCTCAACAGCATGAAAGAAAGAGACGCAAGGCAAATATCAAGGAAGTGCAGGACGCAGCCTCCTTAGTACCCAAATCCGTCTCAGCCCCGGATACAAGCACCTCTGCCACTCCAGGCGCAGATGTCTCCTCCAAATGACAATTACAGAAAAGCACTCCTCAACGACCTCACCAACAAATCTGCTCACCAGTGGAACCAACAAAGAAAATCAATATCGGGACGGAGGCAGAACCAAAGATGCTCAATATCAGAACTCTACTTGAAGAGGAAGAGGAGGTGAAACTACAAAGGTTACTAAAAGAGTACGTAGACGTCTTTGCATGGTCAATGGAAGACATGCCAGGAATTGATCCAAATTTGGTCTCACACCACCTTCGGCTCAGACCGAAAATACCACCATTTAAGCAACGCATACGTAAGGTGGCGTACATCTACCACGAAGGGGTAGAAAAAGAGTTGCAAAAGTTACTTGCAGCTGGACTCATACGAGAAGTCAAATATCCCACGTGGATATCCAACATGGTAATTGTTCCTAAGAAGAACGGAGGCGTGTGCATTTGCATCGACTTTAGCAATCTCAACAAAGCGTGCCCCAAGGATAGCTACCCACTGCCAAATATTGACCAGCTGGTCAATGCAACTGAAGGCCACCAAAGGCTATCTTTCATGGATGGATACTCAGGCTATAACCAAATAGCCCTTGCGGAAGAAGATCAGGAGCATATTGCGCTCTTTACCCCACGAGGCCTGTATTGCTATACAAGGATGCCTTTTGGACTAAAGAACGCGGGGGCAACATACCAACGATTAGTAGACAAAATCTTCAAGCCACGGATAGGCAAAATACTTGAGCTCTACGTGGACGACATGCTCATCAAGAGCAAAGAAGCAAAAAACCATCTCTCAGACCTAAGGGAGATATTTGAAGCCATGAGGAACTTCCACATGAAGGTGAACCCGGAAAAATGCACGTTCGGAGTTACCTCAGGAAAATTCTTGGGTTACTTAATAACCAAACGAGGAATCGAAGTAGACCCTGAAAGGGTCAGAGCAATAATGGAGATGCCATCTCCACAAACTCTAAAAGGAGTACAAAAGCTAAATGGAATTTTAGCTTCCATGGGAAGATTCATATCAAGGTCGTCAGATAAATGCAAAGCATTTTTTGACACACTAAGGAAAGGAAGCAGGTTTACATGGACCGAAGAGTGCGAACAAGCTTTGCACAAGATCAAAGAGTACTTAGTATCAGTACCCATCCTGCAGAAACCGGAGCCAGGTGAAATACTCACCCTATACCTAGAAACAACAAGCTACGCTGTGAGCGCAGTATTGGTACGAGACCAAGGGCAAGGAGAAAAGCCTGTATACTACATCACAAGACACTCAGTTCAGCGGAGCGTAACTACACCAAGGTGGAACAACTCATATATGCCTTAGTAGTGGCAACACAAAGCTAAGGATATATTTCGATGCACACACCATCCGAGTTTTCACAAAGGCTCAAATAAGTCAAATCCTCGACAGCACGGAGAAGATTGGAAGAGTGGCAAAATGGAATGCCATGATCAAACAGTTTCACATAATCTTCGAAACCAGGAAAGCGGAGAAATCACAAATCTTAGCAGACTTCTTGGCGGACCTACCTTGAATGACGAAGCAGAGAGATAGACGACATCCCAGGAATGGAGGAAGAAAAGCCGGAACCAGAAGACCTCTTGGAACCACAAAACTCACGAAGGTGGGAGATATTCGTAGATGGCTCCTCCAACGGAGAAGGTGCAGGTATAGGGATCGTAATAACAACCCCTACCGGAGACCGACTCATCTATGCATTCAGGTTAGAATTCGAACAATACACTAACAACATCACGGAATATGAAGTCATACACGGCCTACGCCTAGCACAAGGGCTTATCAGATGTTCGTTTGACTAGTGACTCGCAATTGGTCATTAGAAAATAGAGCTTAAATACCAAACTCTGGATCCATACTATCCTCGTACCTAAAGCTAGCACAGGATGCGTCAAAGATCAACAAGGTCACATTCAGACATGTCTGCCGAAAAGACAACAGACACGCAGATGCCTTAGCATTTATATCATCAATGCTGAGGGACAGAAACACTACCTCGGTCCAAATTGGAGAATTTATGAACCTTCGATAAAGGACTAACCTCCGCCACCGAGGAAACCTTAGACGTCCATACCAGGGCCATGAGGGAAGCAGAGAAAAAGAAAAAGAAGATGAAGGAATGGAAGAACCAATAACGAAGCCGACGAGTCTGACAAAGATCAACCATGTCAGACGAAGCAACGAGGACGAAGCTGAGGACGATTGGAGAATTCCAATTCACCAGTACCTTGACAAAGGTACCTTACCCGCAGACGTCAAAGAAGCCCGAAAACTCGAGTCAAAGGCAGCAATGTACAACCTACGAGACGGAATATTGTATAGAAGGTCATTTCTTGGACCTTTGATGCGGTGCCTCTCACAAGACGAAGGTAGAAGAATACTGCATGATATACACAGCGGAGAAGCTAGCAATCATAGCGGAAGAAGGTCTTTGGCAATCAAATCCAAAATGCAAGGATATTATTGGCTAAGCATGGACGAAGATGCAAAGAACGTAGCAAGGCGTTGCGAAAGATGCCAACGCTATGACAGGAAGATTAAAGCACCAGCAACGGAGCTTAACTCGGTCATCAGCCCATGGCCATTCGCCAAATGGGGAGTTGACATTGTTGGACCCTTGATAGAGGGGACATCAAAAATAAGATACCTTATCGTATCTACGGATTATTTCACCAAATGGGTGGAAGCAAGGGCTTTGGCAAGAATTAGAGACACATATGTCTTTAAATTTTTGTTCGAGCAAATCATTTGCAGGTTCGGGATACCAGCCGCCATAGTCTCTGACGATGGAAAACAGTTGGAAGGAAAGAACATAGACATGCTCTTTAACGCCTTCAACATTCAGAAAACAAGTTTACTCCAATATATCCTAAGAGCAATCGACAAGCGGAGGCCACTAATAAGACGATAGCAATGAACTTAAAAAAGAAGCTGGGGGCATACAAGAAAAGATGGTGTGAACAGCTGCACAATGTCCTATGGGTCTACCACACTACAAGAAGGGCAGCCACGGAGAAACTCCGTTCTTGCTAACCTACGGAGCCGAAGCAGTCATCCCAACGGAGATAATACTGCCAACGACAAAGACAGAGGCATGGGAAAAGAATCTGACAACAGATCTTATGCTGGAAAAGCTTGATGACCTTGAAGAAAGGCGAGAAGTAGCTTTACAAAGAATGGTGAACTACGAACGAAGGTTGGCTCGTGAATACAACAAACGGTTAATTCTTAGAAAATTTGTGGTTGAAGAATACGTACTACGTCAAATACCACCATATCAAAGGAAGAAAGAGTGGGGAAAGCTAGCTCCTACATGGGACGGACCCTACATTATACACGATATTGCCGGAAAGGGTTCATACTACCTAAGGAATCTCAAAGGAGAAGTATTGCAACACCCTTGGAATGCAATGTACCTAAAGAAGTATTACCCGTAAGAGAATGGTTATTACTCAGGAGAAGAAGGGAAGGGGCAATGGCCCACCATGTTCTATCCATGATCAAAGGTATTATCAACCTAACTAATCAATGAAAGAAACTTTTTGCTAAGAAAAAGTGCATGTTGACTAAATACAAATTAGCTTAGAATAAACACCCTCCGCCAGAATTGACGATGAGGTAAGGCACGGCATAACTGCGCATATGTCAATCTCGGATCCTAAGGGCAAATGAATCCCACTAAAAGGCAAATAGTAAGCAATATATCCCACAAAGAGAGATACCTTGTCGAAGTAAAGCATCCATCGCGCTGAACGCGTAGGGTTACAGGAAAATTATTACCCACATAGGAACCCTCGCCACCACGGTACCTTCTGGCCAAAGGATACTTACGTAGGATGATGAATGTTCCACCAAAGGTTAAAAACACCTTAGCACCTTGTGATAAATCGAATGTGCAAATAATTAGACACAAATATGTCTATATATAATAACAAAGGTACCATAATAGTACTACCAAAATAAAACTAACAAATCTCAAAAGTTGCAGATGACAAAGGTTCAGAAAGTAACGAAGCATTGTTTCAAGGAAAGGAGACAACAAAGGCCCCTCATCTGGGGGCATAATACAACAAAGGAGTTCAGTTGAAAATAAAGTCAACATAACATAATCATGGGTAAGGAAGACGAGGGAAGACAACACCCTCAGCTTGGAGCTCAGCCTCCGCAAAAGCATCATTAATGTAATCAATGGCAGAACGCTCGAGCTGCACTTTCATTTGAGAAGCTTGCGCCTCTATGTCCGAAGCCGATTTCTGATGGAGCTCCATGATCTGAGCGTTAAGCTGATCATTAGCTTACTGAAGTGCCTCGGCTTTAAACTTAGCAGCAACATCAAACTGGCGATATATTTCCAACTGATATATCTGACCCTCTTGGCATTTGCACCCACCAACTGCTCTTGAAACCTGCGGATACGAAGGGTATCAGCAGCGAGAAAAAACAGCTAAAGATGCAAAGAATTCTATGGAAAAAATAATTATCCTAAGCTACCTCCGGCATGGCTAAGGGACTCTTCTAAACAATGTTGAGCCTCAACAAGATCCACCTCAGTCGCGTCAAGGTCTTCCACGAGGGTATCCCTTTCCGTCCGAAGATCATCAACATCTATCCGGAGCGAAACATTCTTAGAGGATAAAGCTTGGTACACATTCTCTAACTCTTCAAACCTTTTTACTAAGGATGCATGAGACATGGAAGAAGGCACGGAGCTGGCATCAACAAGTTTTTTCTTAAGAGAACGGACCTCAGAAGTTAATACATTACGCTCCGCAGTAACCTTAGCTAAGGAAGCACAAGCATCTTCAAAATCGACATGATATTTCTTATGAATAATTTCTTGGGCTGAAAGACGTTTCTCGACTAAGGTAATATCTTCCTTTCTCTTTAAAATAAGACTCTCCTTCCAGCTAAAAGCTTCGTCACACTCCTTACGAAGCGAAGCCATCTGCTTCACTAAGCCTGCATTATGGGCGGACTCAAAGGGAAATTGGGCCTCATTATGAACAATTACGTTCATCAACATATCAGACTTCTTTTGATAATACCAGACGTCGGAGGTTAACTTGGCCACTTGATCTTGGAGACATCTAAGTTCACTAGAGCTGCCGGCTGGCAGATGAAGGTTGTCTTAGGACTATGCAACCATAAAGTAAAGAAAAAAGCTAAGGAGAAAAAGAAACGAACCTATGGATTTAGAGGACTCAGCAGCTAAGGCAGTATCAGCAGCTTTGCGACCATCCTCGGCAACCTTAGCAGCATTATTAGCTCTCTCAAGAGACAATAAACAAGCTTCCAGAGACCTCTGAGTTTTCCCCAGATCATCCTCCAATGAAGATATCTTAGCAGCAGAAGTAGCATCACCCGACGAAGGCTGCTGAGCAACATCAAGAGAATACTCTTGACGAGCACGTTCCAACAGGGCACTCAAATGAGTGCACTTAGACCTATAAACTTTGAATAAGGTATAACCAACATCGATCTGCTTGCAAAGCTGCAAACAAATGAGTATAAGGACGGACGAAGGATCAAATTAAGAAGAAAAACGATAAGGTAAGAATCACTTACTGAGAACGCTGAAAGACGAGGGAGAAAGTTGGCGTAGGTATCCATGAAATCCTCTATCTCCTGGATGCTACCCATACGGATCTCACCAAAGCTCTGACTGGAGCGGAGACAATCAGGGTCAAAGAAAAAGTCTTTGGCAGCACTATACTGGGCAGATAACACGTCCAGCTGCGAAGCTATCTCGAAAGAACTACCAAGATGATGATGATCAACTCCAACAGAAAAGAGACCCTTGGAATCTCGTAGGATATCCTCAAGAATAGCGTCATCAGAACTACCTAAGCTCAAGCTCTCCAGCAACCTACCTTGGCTAGATTCAGCGGCATCTCCCTCGTTTGTTTGAACACGAGCAAGGGGCACGAATGCTAAACCCTCACCACGACGAAGAGATGGCATGATGGATGAGCTAGGAACAGAAAGAGGATCTTGAGAGCCGCCCAAATCCATGTCACCGGCAGAAGGAAGATTACCCAGTACGGTCCAATCTGGTGACAAAGGTGGGGGTCCAACAACTTTGCTAATGGGGGCAATAGAGACAGACTGAGCACTCCCTAGTGAAGCAGGAGCAGCATTGAAGGAGAAGATAGTTAGTGAAATCACAACCTTCTTCTTCTGCTGCGAATCTGAGCTACCAACCCTCACCGTGGGGGTAACAACCTTAGAAACCAAACCACTTGATTGAAGGGAGGTAGCAGGAGACGAAGACAGACTTTTAGAAGCCACAACAGCAGTTCCAGCAGCGACGGAAGTAACGGGCAAATCCTTGCTAGGAGCAGAAAACGAAGGCATCTTCAAGGACAGCGTAGGTGCAGAGTCTTGAACACTAACGGACTCTACCAACTGAGCACCAAAACCAACAAGAAGGTTCTCACCCTCAACTGAGGTAGCTCGGACGGGACTAGGGTTATCTTTGGAAAAATCCTCCTCGATATCATCCAAATGAGGGCTGAGGCCAGTATCCTCGATATCCTCCATGTCTTCGTCACCTGGTACCTCACCGACATCCTTAGGATCATCATCCAAAACATTAAGATCAATGACGGTCTTCAACTTACCCTTTTTCAGGAAAGACTATAAAAAAACACATGCGTCAGCTAAGAATCAGGGGCAAGGTATTAAGGAACTTACAAGCACAAAGGTATGATAATGATCCTTACCTCCGCAAGCGTTTTAACCAAAGCCTTTCTCTTCCTAGTCCTTGTGGCCACAAAATTACCAGCAGAACCTGGAGCAGTCTCAGCAGAAGAAGCAGGGGCAGACTGCAAAAGAAAACTTTCAGAACAAAGGTATCAAAGCAGACAAAGATATCAAAGCGAACGAAGATATCAAAAACGAAGGTACCTCATGGGAAGGGGCAGGATTAAAAATCCAAGGCCGATACCTATCATACTTCTCGGGCAAAGAACGAGCTGAACGAGGAACTGAGGGATCCGCGGTGGTAAAACCATAAGCCCAAGGACCAACCACACGAAGAGGAGTACGAGCCCAACAATCATCGTGATCAAGACGAATGCGATCAGACTTTGGCAAAGACAGCCTAGCAGAATTGGGGATGGTAGTCAAACCAGTCTTATCAATCTCCTCCAGCAAGCGAAGGCTATTACCTTCCCTAATCTGCCTAGCAGTAACATGGATACGACGAGGACCAACACTCCAAGGAAGAAGATTACTCTTCTGAATAGCATCAGCATACGTAGCATTGAAGTTGGCAGGGGTATAATCCTCCCGCTTAGATCTCCCCTCAGCAAAGTGATCATAAGACTCCAGGGTTGTTTTTCCCTTGCTATGGTACCAGCTTTCGTGAAGGGCACGCCGACAATTACCAGTATATTGCATAACTCCTCTAACCTGAGTCTTGTTTGCCGGTTCATCCCTCGAAGACAAAACATCATAGTAGAAGGGATCCTTTCTACTAAACAAAGGGAGGAGCATACCTGCGGCCAATTGGCCAACGCTAATGAGGAGGTTATTCTCATCATAAGGAAAATCCCGGATGAGAGGCTCAGTGAGAACATCAGGTCCATTGACGAAGGAAATCTCGAATTTATGGAGGCGAAAATACTTGGTATTCTCAGCAATAGACAGATGAGCACAGCTGTCCTTGTCACGCAGTTGGAGCCTCTGAAGCTCATAGTGAGGAGGAGGAGGCGGAACGTCTTCAAAAACAACTTCTTCAACATCATGATACGCAACCCCCTCAGCAACCGTAGCCACCTCAGTACCAGCAGGCACCTCAGAGTCCTTAGGAGGAGGAGATGGTGTAGCATCAGGATGATCCATTCTCGGAGGGGGATCAGTCGACGAAGATATCTTCGGACCCTTACGCGTAGGTTTCTTTGGAAGCCTCATGATACCTAACACCATCAGGAAGAACATCTCCATCAACAATGGCAGAGGAAAATCACAGTTCATTCCAAAAGCAGAAAGGGGCAAAAACCGACATACTTTTGGGCATGGGTTTCACTAAACCAACCAAAGGAACGGTTTGAACACACCATAGGGCAAAAAATGAATATCATACATCACGAAAAGAAAAATTGCAGGAAAGGAACGATCATGGCAGAATTATCATCAAAAATCAAAATGGAGTGAAACCTAAGTTCCATTATAGCGCAAGTAATTAAAAGAGATCAAAAACTCTCACATGCAGATATTAATCGCAACATCAGTAATACCCTAATCAAAGAAGAAGACACATGGCACGATATGAAGATAATCAACACTAAAGAGACGAGCATCACTTACTTGCACGATCAACTGTGAAGCCAAAGCACTCGAAAGATCGAAGGAGAGAAAGAGCAGTTGACAGCGAAAGAATCTCAATGAAAGAGATGGAGGGCGACAGTTCGAAGAAGAATGAGAAAGGGAATTAATAAAAACTCCTTCTCTTTGTTTCCTTCTTATAGGCGGCTGGAGAATCCAAAAATTTGGATGTCCCGAAATTCAAGGGGAAGTTATTGCATGAAAGGACACGTGGGGACCACCCAATCGGTACGTGCAAAAATGGCGGCGTAACGGAAGTTTTCTTCCACTTCTACCAGACGTTAGAGTATGAAAGAAAAGGGGAAAACTGTGAATACCAATATTCTGTGGAGCACATGTCACGATCTTAGTGGCCGCACATATATTCAACTGTGTAGCCTTCGCTGAACTGAGAAGCCTAAGTAGCAAAGGATACCTCCGCAGATCTACTTTATCTCATCCCAAGAAACAAGGCCCAAACGGTCAAGATAAGAATGGTAAAATCCTAGTATACAAAGAGGCAGCTGGAGAGGGGACAGAGGTAGATGACGCATCTAATCAGCATTAAATGCTCAAATCTCTTATCTACACGCATGAATCAGGCACGTGGAGAGAGAAGGCGTGGCAGAACCCGCTTGTACTAAGGTTGGGTAGTTCCCGAAGGAACGTGGGCCAGCTGAGGTGGCGAAATACAACTGGAGAACGTACGTGGTGGAAGAAAGTACCATTGGTACGAAAGGTATATCAGCAGACGATGGACTCAGAGGCAGCAAAGATATACCTAGAGCAAGAGGGGCTATAAATTCCAAGCCTCACCAACAAACTAAGGGCATCCAATATCTAGGAGAGAAGATATAGTCTTAAGCTTATACCTCTTTAATGTTTAGAACTTAAGTATTTACTTCCACTTGAGTTCTCTCTATTACTTTGGGAAGCATTTAAGATCTTTGTAACCACCTCAAACTTAATACAAAACAATCACTCATTACCCCGTGGACGTAGACAAATGTCGAACCACGTAATCTCTTTTGTCGTGTGATAACTTAGAAGCTTTTACATTATATTTGTGTTATTCGTTATTATTACGATCTTAGATATCATTTATTACTTAGCATTATCAATTCAACAGAGGTATCAATACTGCTTAGTATCGGATCCTCAGAGTTGTATACATTACGTAGACTAAGGGAAAACGAGTAGTCACAGTTTGGCGCCCACCGTGTTTTTCTCACAAACATGAGTTTAGACACAGTTTTACATTTTACTTATACATCTTATGAAACGAAGGCATCTGTGTTCCAACAATTAATCTCACTCTCTAGTGATTCGCTCATCCATTATTTGTGTATGTTTTTTGAGTTCATAGTCTCTATTGAATCTCACTCTCTAGTGATACTCCAGTTGTATCAAATCCACTCTCTAGTTGCTGTGGTGATAGGCAAAACAATACAAGAAAGTTGAGAGACTCTAGTTGGGAACATATAGTCTCTCAAACTTTTAGGCGGAGGGTTCGTACCCTCATCATTTGTTTCCGTCATGTATAAAGGGTTAACTCTAACAAGACGATCAAACTGTTCTCTATCCTAACCACTTAGTAGATACTGCACAAGCAAACAAGATGCAGAAGTTTGTACATACTCACCTTAGATATCATTTACGATCTTAGATATCATTATCAGTTCAACAGAAGTTTGTGACTATTCGTTATTATTACGATCTTAGATATCATTTATTACTTAGCATTATCAGTTCAACAGAGGTATCAATACTGCTTAGTATCGGATCCTCAGAGTTGTATACATTACGTAGACTAAGGGAAAACGAGTAGTCACAGTTTGGCGCCCACCGTGTTTTTCTCACAAACATGAGTTTAGACACAGTTTTACATTTTACTTATACATCTTATGAAACGAAGGCATCTGTGTTCCAACGATTAATCTCACTCTCTAGTGATTCGCTCATCCATTATTTGTGTATGTTTTTTGAGTTCATAGTCTCTATTGAATCTCACTCTCTAGTGATACTCCAGTTGTATCAAATCCACTCTCTAGTTGTTGTGGTGATAGGCAAAACAATACAAGAAAGTTGAGAGACTCTAGTTGGGAACATATAGTCTCTCAAACTTTTAGGCGGAGGGTTCGTACCCTCATCATTTGTTTCCGTCATGTATAAAGGGTTAACTCTAACAAGACGATCAAACTGTTCTCTATCCTAACCACTTAGTAGATACTGCACAAGCAAACAAGATGCAGAAGTTTGTACAGACTCACCTTGCAAAAACTTAGCGAGCTTTTCTGCCGGTTTCCGAGAGAATAAAACTCAATAAGGTACCTAAACAAAATCAGAAAAACTACTTAAAAAGAACTAAAAGAAAATAAAAATAAAAATACACTATGTACAGAAACTATGACTAGAAAATTGATGATATCAATAAGAGAGTATTTTGCAACCACTCCCCGACAGCGGCGCCAAAAAATTGATGGGTCGGTAGACCGACTTTGTTTTACCGCAAGTGCACGGTGTCCAAATTGCACACAATAGCAAGCACGGTTCGTTCCCTCAAAGAGTGTGATAACTATTAATAATCAATATCAAGAACTAACTAATCAAGATGCAATATTTCAAAGATTGTTGTACTAAGAAAATAAGGTAACAAGTAGGATAAAGCAAATTTATAAGAAATTGTAATCAAGGATATAGAAGTATTAGGGCTACGGAATTCGTTGTAGGTTAGGTTTCACTTATGTCTCTCACAAAGGTCTCTAATTCACTCATGTACAATAGCAAACCTAACTATTGAAACACGGAAGATATTTTCAATTAAGAATTATAGACAAGAATTATCAAGAGGATATGTTTGTTCTCAACCTAAAGATAGAAATCCAAAGTACTAGGCATACATGGCATACATAGTCAAGGAATTACCATAAATCATATATCACCAAGGTTCCATATGGATATTGTTCAAGAATTCAACTATGAAATATACATGGCATAAGACATGAAAAACTCATTAAACAAACAATCCAATTTTGAGAAACACAAACATTACGATTAAACTTTTATTTTTGAAACCATTGTTTAAAACACAAGTAATATTAACCTACAAGTTCATCCTTCACCCTAAAAATAGATTTAGCTAGACATGATTTTCTTAAAATCCATTCAAAAATGATAAAGACGGTATTAAGCTAAGCATACGAAGAAAGCAAAATAGCAGAATAGCAAACCCTCGTTCTTCCCTGATCACCTGCGTCCCCTTGTATATGTGGTGCTTCCTATTTATGAGAGAAAAGCCCAATCCAACCACCAGAACGCGACTCCAAATGCAGGCCATCAGTAAATTCCAGCCACTGTCAACCACATCTTGGTCTCTGTCCATATAGGCTCCAACTTCACCTGTTTGTTTCCATTGCGACATTTTCTCAAGCACCAGACCCATGTCTATAGCACCAACTCCACTAACACTGGTTAGTACTTGATGCTCTCGCCGACTGCAGTCAATATACTTCACTGAAATGAACCTTCAAAATAATCGATCTCGTCTTTATTGCCATCGTGAGTTGTCTTCCCAAAACTGTAACAGCCACCAGTAACTGTCCATCGTGTTTCAGCTCAAGAACAAATCTCAATTTCATTTAACCTCAGGACACCCATTTAATCCAATCCAAGTTTCCCATACAACCACCATTTTGAGAATTGCATCTACTTCGAATCAACCAAAACACGACTCAATTTCCCTGTACTCTGAACTTCTCATCACCACTGTGTACTCAGACCAGCAAACACCAATTTCACCCATAACAAGACTCAATTTCAATTGATGCCAAAACCCCCAAAATCCGTTGCTTGATCTTCTCGTACAAAACCACGAATCGATGGCATCAACACTAATTTGAATCACCGAATATCATCAGTTCCTTCTCTTCATACTGGTAGAGGAAATCCATCACCACTACCAACTGCAATCAATTGAATCATCCATTAAAACACTTCACTCCTTCCCAATTTCGCACATCCAGTAACCCAATTTCAGTCGATGCCAGATGCCAAAATCCCTTTCTTTGTCTTGCTGTCATCTTCAATCACGTCTGCAAAACCACTTACTTCCATCACGAACAAAACCCATGGAACTTATCTCCAGTTCAGTTTACTTCTTCCATTAAATGATTGGTAGCACCAAGTTAATCTTCTGTTTGGATTCAATTTTAGTTCGCAAGAACAACTACCAATTAAGCCCAACCTTGAATAAGAAAACCCCCAAAATTTAGATTTGTCTAATCAGTACTTATAGCACCAACAACAGACATCACTTCATGGAAGATTTCTGGCTATACTCGATCCCCTTCCTGCAATTAATTAGTTCCACCAAAATTAGGTCAAAACCCATTTTCATTTCCATTTCCATTTTAGAACCTCACAGATCTGTTTTGCTGTTGCTCTGCTTCTCGAGTGAGAAATGAATGTTTCATTTCTTTGACAAAGACGAGAAGATGATGTTAAGAAAATGTGGTGCATAAGCAGCCACGACTTCTGTTCTTCTTAGACCCACTCGTGCCGCTCACATGCTTGACGGAACATAGACAATTCTTTGATTTGTGAATTGATATCTCTGACTATGAAATGGCAGCGCGGTGCATCCCATAAGTTCTTACTCCTTTGGCAACGCAAATCGCAAGTGCCAAATTAGCTCCTACGCCATTTATTTTCCGGGTGAACGAAATTTCTTGTATCTCCTGTAAAAGCTCTAAAATATAATTATTAGCGAACTATCAAGACCTAACTAGTATAAATATGGTTATAAAAGTGTCGCACTAGCGTGCTTATCAGGAGCACGTGTCACGATCTTAGTGGCCGCACATATATATTCAACTGTGTAGTCTTCGCTGAACTGAGAAGCCTAAGTAGCAAAGGATACCTCCGCAGATATAATTTATCTCATCCCAAGAAAGAAGGTCTAAACGGTCAAGATAAGAATGGTAAAAGCCTAGTATACAAAGAGGCAGCTGGCGAGGGGACAGAGGTAGATGACGCATCTAATCAGCATTAAATGCTCAAATCTCTTATCTACACGCATGAATCAAGGCACGTGGAGAGAGAAGGCGTGGCAGAACCCGATTGGCGGAAGCTGGCGGTGAACGAAGGTACAACTTGTACTAAGGTTGGGTAGTTCCCGAAGGAACGTGGACCAGCTGAGGTGGCGAAATACAACTGGAGAGGGTACGCGGTGGACGAAGGTACCATTCGTACGAAAGTTATATCAGCAGACGATGGACCCAGAGGCAGCAAAGATATACCTGGAGCAAGAGGGGATATAAATACCAAGCCTCACCAACAAACTAAGGGCATCCAATATCTAGGAGAGAAGATCTAGTCTTAAGCTTATACCTCTTTAATGTTTAGAACTTAAGTATTTACTTCCACTTGAGTTCTCTCTATTACTTTTGGAAGCATTTAAGATCTTTGTAACCATCTCAAACTTAATACAAAACAATCACTCATTACCCCGTGGACGTAGAAAAATGTCGAACCACGTAATCTCTTGTGTCTCATGATAACTTAGAAGCTTTTACATTATATTTGTGTTCTTCGTTATTATTGCGATCTTAGATATCATTTATTACTTAGCATTATCAGTTCAACAGAGGTATCAATACTGCTTAGTATCAGATCCTCAGAGATGTATACATTACGTAGATTACGGGAAAACAAGTAGTCACAGATGCGTCAATGGCAGTATACAACTGCCGCAAATCATCTCGTCCATCCAACTTCGCTAGCCTAGTTGGATGGTGTAGATTTATTTTTTGAAAACTAGCAAAGTATCATTGTGATAACCGGCCATCCCTCCTCCACGGGAAGCGATCGACCAAGTGACGGCTCGACCATAGAGTCCTCAAACGATTACCCAAAAATGGCCGGTCATGCTACTTTTAAGACGCTCAATCCGTGACTGATTCGATCGAGCTCAAAAACAGGGATGCTTTTAGCGCTCAATCACATGATACAACTATGACTGAAAACGCTGGCACTATGTCTGATGGAGCTAATACAGGCGATTTGATGGTAGGTCTCATGCTTTTGATATTTGTATCATCTGATTTTCTTACTGTGAATAGGAATTACATGATATTAAAAAATGAGGATATTATATCCTTGAGGTCCACATCTCCGTGATTATAGTTGGAACTACCATGTCTTGTTAGAGTAGCTTAGAGTTTAGCTTCTTCAAAATTTTAGGAAACAACACGAATTCCTTAAATTGTGTAAAAATTTTGAGGTAATTTTCGCTCCGCACCCTTTTAATTTCCATATGCTTCTGTAACAGTACTTTATTAGTTTCGTAAAGTCGTTCTTGCGGTGCGTCTTGTTATATCCGGCACTGATTTAACTGCATTTTCTCCGTGCACTCTCTAGGATCCACTGTTGTATATTCATATCGTTTTTAGATAATCTTTTTTGTCTTGTCACAAAAATCTTAGTGTAGAAAACACAAGTCCCTTAAGGTTATTCTTGATCCTTGGAAATTTGCACAACTGTTGCCTGCAGATTTTCTACTTAATTTATTATGACAGTATGTTGATATTTATCTGACATTTTTTTCTTCTTTTTCTTCTTAATATGGTAACAGAATGATGACACTGCATTGCTAGAGAAAGCACTCGCAATGTCACTGAACGACCATCAGTCTATTCCTGACGTAAATGACCCGTTTTTCCCTTATGTTCATTGGGTTTGGGTTTTATCGGGCGGTGATTAGCCGTCTGTGGGCGGTGAGTTAAGCTTTCCTGGAAAGACCGTGAGTGTCGTAGACCGAAATCCCGCCGGATGTGGCCCGACCACCGTAGCGCCAAGGCAGATAGCCAATCCAAGGGGGGCACTCTTCACTCAACCAACGCTACCGTCGTGGATTTTCATAATTGGTGGCGTAGCCTTTCGGCATCCGTCTCGTTTCTCCGCTTATTAGGTTTAATCCACTTCCTTATACTCCCCTACCTTGTACATACCACCAGGACGAAGGTGTCCAGTCCGGAACAGCCGCTCCGTCTTAGTCCAGCGAGCCGCTGTTCAGGCCCGGCCACCAACGGTTATCGACTAGTCGTGTTATTTATTGGGGACAAGCTGACCCGCCAACAAGGGATTGACCATCAGTCTATTCCATCTGGTGGAATATCATTGGAAGGCACCGATATGTCTGAGGAAACTAAAGAAGATCAAGAGCTGGCACTTGGTAAGTTACTTTCATAGTAATGATTTATGTCACTCATAAGCTCAAAATGGTAGAGCGCCCAAGCCTATCACAAGGTTTGCGGAGGTTAATGGTTCATATCCATTTGAGTTTACATGTTATGTTTATTTAATATGGGTAACGTTATAAATGGACGACTCAAGTTGTATATGGTGTACAAACTGGTGCATCTTGTCTTTTTTATGGATTTTCTGGATTTTTGTAGATGTGTACATGTTTGTACACCAGTGTAAACTAAGTTTTTTAAAAAATGAGAATTATATAGTGATATGAGTACTCTTTTTGTAGCTCTCGGAAAGAGTTTTCCGAATATATAAAGTTTGTGAATTTTGGACAAACGGTTCGAAAGATAAATTGTTTTTTTTATATATATTATGTAAAACTGGACTAAAATGTTAATATTTGGACTAAATTGTAAATTAGGAAGGGTATATGTGTATTTTCCATATTTTAAATAACTTTTGGACTAAATTGTACCTAATTAACTCGGGATGGACTAATCTATATTTTTTGACGCATTTTTGGACTAAACCGTTTTTTTCCCTAACAACGCATCCAGTACTACAATAACAACCACCAAGCCTTTAGTGCAGAACCCTTTAGTACCAAACAAGTTAGGGTAGGCAAACGAAACCCTTGTCCCAAACCTTTTTTTCCTTTACTCGGCAAAGATAATATTGAAGAACACACAAGCCGTGTGCAGGTGATTACAACTAAAAAAAGCGCAAAAGATCAAAACAAAAATAAACAACAAAAAAGAGCACCAGATGGTGTAACAAAATTATGTCTCCACTAGTTCCTTGTAATTGTCATCAAGACTTTTAAACATTTCTTGACGATCTTCTTTAGCTGAAGGAAAACTGAAGCCCATCACTGAGAGAGACTCAATGAGGCATGTTGCAGAAATCTTATTAGGCTCTTTTATCGAAATTGACATACCTTTTAAGTTTGAGTCAAGCGCGTCGTTCGGAAACAACCCTGTAGCTTTGGATTTTGAGCTAACTCTTTTAATCGGTTCTGGAACTGGCGCAGAAGAAGATGGTTTATAGCTGCTTACCTTCGAATCTGACAAAGCCTGAGATGTAGTAACTTCTTCCTTTCCGAGACTTTAAAAACTATTGAGTGATTCCACGCAGGGAGGAACCATGGGAAGCGAAACAGAAGTGATTACTTCTTCCTGGCTTAAAGGAAGATCATTCTCAACCTCGACATTCACTTTAATACCTACTTGTGGTTCTGGCACACCTTTACTAGAATTCAAAGCCTTTGCCGCAACTTGCTTTCTAGTGGTGATTATAGAAGCCTGGGAATTAACCACTCCTTGTTTGCTAGCTTTGCCGGCTTTCCTAGCTTTACTCTTTTTTAAGTTTCTCTTTTGATAAGTCACCAATGTCTCCTTGTTGATATTATCAGAAACCCCTTTAACAGAATTGTCACATGATGGAGCACTTGAGACAATCTCAAGAACCTTGCTTAATTTTATTGACATGTCTTTGATAGAACCGTCATCCTCCATGTCGTTAAGAGCATGAAAAGCTTTGTGCCTCACTACCGTTTTTGAAATTTGATTTCCCTTCAAGATATTTTCGATTTTTGTTGTTGTTGTTGTTGTTGTTGTTTACTGCTTAATATCTATCATGTTTACTGCTTAGCATCTAAACTGGAGTACTTATTATTGTACTAGCTAATTCCTTTGTTACTAGTGCCTTAGATATATAGTAGCCTTAGATATATAGTAGTATCTTTTCTTTACTACTTAGTCAACTACATTGCACTATTTTACTCCCAATTCACATATTCTTAAAAGCAAACTAATAAATTAATAATATAGTACTAGCTAGTGCCTTGGAAGATCATAAATGCTTTTTGGTGCAATTTTTTTTGATTAAAATGCGAATTCATATTCTTAGAAGCAATTATAGCTAGCTCTTACAATTAAATTTGTATTAAAATAATCGATCAGTATTTATTTTTTAAAGTACTGGCCGATAATATAGGATTTTATCATGTTTGTGCCTTTAATCTGGACGAAACATGAAATATCAGTGATACATACATATGAATATCCGATAATATCGCATTATTGGTCGTATCGGACCGATCAGCTGATAATATTGGCAAGGATGTTTGGGGATCTTAGGTTATCAGGTGTAACTAGTTTATTTGATTGGTCGGCATTATGAATTCATGAACGACTATGATTGGCTTCGTCGACAAGACTCGATATCCAAGTTTTTTTACCAATGTCACTCTTGGACATGGCTTATTCAGCTAAACCAATTTTTATTTCGATGTCACGATCATAGAGAGTATAGTTCATCCAAATCTAAGTTTCCGAGAGTATTTCCACCAAGATGAATTGATTGATGGTAATTTTCCATTTTTTCCGATGTCACTCTTGAACGAGCTTGTAAACCATTTTTTATTTCGATGTCACGATCTTAGCAAGTGATTATCGTCCAAATCTAAGTTTCTATCATATCTCCACCAATATAAATTGATTGATGGTAATTTTCTATTTTTACCAGTGTCACTCTTGGACGAGCTTCTAAACCCCTGATTTTAATTTCGATGTCAACATATCTTAGCAAGTATATTTCATCCAAATCTAAGTTTCCGGAGATCACCGAGATAAATTGATTTAATTTTATATTTTTACCGATGTCACTCATGGACGAGCTTGTAAACCAATTTATATTTCGATGTCACGATCTATGGTAATTTTTAATTTTTACCGATGTCACTCTTGGACGAGCTTCTAAACCAATTTTTATTTATTTCGATGTCACGATCTTAGCAAGAATTTTTCGTCCAAATCTAAGTTTCCGGGGAGTATTTCCACCGAGACAAATTTCTTAATGTTAATTTTCCATTTTTACCGATGTCACTCTTGGACGAGCTTGTAAACCAATTTATATTTTTTCCAAGTTAAATTTCTTGATGTTAATTTTCCACCCAATTTTCTATTTTATATTATACTGTATTTATTTATTTTCCAAAGCTATACTTTTTCACTAGCCAAGTTATCATGCTTGTACGTGGCTAAGCTAGAGGTTGAATCGTAAAGTAAAAAGGTGTGTCACGGTATAAAACACGAGCAAGGGAGACTAGGAGAGTACTACTACTCGGCTTTTTGTTTAACAAGTCTCTCTTTAAACTGAACCTAGGGTTTTAGTATCAAAAACTGAAAGTTTTAGTATCAAACCAGACAAAATGACTGTTATAGTAGTAACTTCCTTCCGATTTCTTCATCTTGATGATGAAGACAACGAGATTGTTGGTTATTTTGGTTGCAAGGTTGTTCCTTGTTTTGGAGATCATGAAGAGGATGATGATTATGATGTTTCTGACGATGAAGAAGAGGAGGACGATGAAGAGGATGATGAGTATGATTCTGAGGATGATGATGATGATTTAGATGATCCAGAACACTTCTTTTGGTTTGGGCCAGCGCTTGAGGATGAAGATGAAGACGATGATGTTGATGATGATGATGATGATTGGACATACAAAGATGTGGTTACGATTGTCAACAACAGCAGTGAAGAAGAAGGGGATTCTAACTGATCTAGTCCTCTGTTTTCATGGTTCTGCTATGCAAGAATGGTATTGAATCACATCTTGATCCATCATCTTTTGTTTAGTTATATATATATATTATTATTATTATTTTTGTTATTAGTGTATCTTATGTTGTTGTTTTTTGATGTTTAATTAGTCTGTTTGTAAAGCTGCTTGTAAGTTTATTTTTTGTGAATGTTTAATATTTACGGATGCAATATTTTGTTTAGATTCCAAGTGCATATGTTGTTTAATTTCTGTCCATTGTTCATATGTTGGAGTATCAATATTTTGATAAAACAGAATGAACTAGTAATATATTTAAGGGGGCTTGGCTTAGAGATTTGGATCTGAAGAGTTAGGGTTAACCATGATTTTGCTATGGCTTTGCTGTTAAAGTAATAGGATCATGAATATGTACCGAGTCTTGTATCAGAGTTGAAAAATATATCCAAATTTTTCATAAATTACAATGCCAAATCTGACAAACTTAACCAAAAAAAAAAAATCAGAATTGAGAGCACAATTGAATAGTAGGCCTTTGACTGCTACATAATTTTTCTTACACAAACAAAATTAGCATTCTAAAAATAATGTAAAAAAATTGAATTTAGTCTATGCCGAGTGCTCAGCCATAAATTTGCTTGTCTTGGTTGCTTCCCATGTTCTTATTCATTATAATCATTATCCAAATGTTCACCATAGCTTTTCTCAAATGCATCCCAAGAAGAAAAACCCTTAGGAGGAGGATCATCTTCAACATGGATCATTTTCTTAATATGAACTAATTCCCGTTCTTCATCGACATACTCTTCTAGTATATCACCAATGCTTTCCACAAAGTCATCCCATGAAGCAAATCCCTTCGGAGGAGGAGGATAATTATTAACAAGACCATTGGCAGGAACAACACATTTCTAATTAGAACTCATCCTCTCAATTCCTTGGTTCTTTTACTTATGAACGAGGTATCTAATTTCTTATTTCTAGGATCCAAATCTAGCTAAATATATTATTTTTTTCTATAAATATCTAGTATGCAAATCTAAATATAGTGGGTGGGTTATGTTTACCATGAATATAACAAACGAAAATCAAGGTGATATATGGAAAGTGCGATTTTGCTGATTTTGCGAGACCCAACAGAAAAATATTGCATTAGGATTCTAGGATTAGACTACTGATTGTCAGTTCTAATTAGACGCCTATAATCTTGCTGAAACCCTAAAGAAATGTCTAAATATCCTGACACGTTAAGCATTCATGTCAATGAGATAGTACACTTGTTAAAATTAAAAGTTTTCCTTCCTTATTTAAAAAAATAGTCCTTCCTTATTGAATCTCAGACGCAATTTTTCCTACTACATTATTACTACAATCATAATTAATTTTTTGTAAAATTCATAGACTCCAGCACTTGTTGATCATGCACGGTTTATCAGGGTTTACGCGTTTGCAGATCTGTAAGAGCCATCACCTGTTGACAGGAATTATGTGACGTTGGTGTACTGCAATATGTTGATTTGATTAATCAGAACAGACGGGACATATCTTGAACTTCAGCATGGTTTGGCTCATTTATCATGCCATATCTCAAGTCCCTGACCAAAAATTAAAATCAAAAATTGGACAAACATAATAGGTCCCTGCACAATTGTGTATATTTATTTAATTTTAATTAGTTAACAGATGGGCCATATCTTGAACTGCAGCTAGCATGGGAAACTACCAACACTATGTCAACAGCGCCTGAGACATAATCTATTCTTTCTCCCAAACGAACAGCAGCAGAAATCTCTCTCGAATCCTTTCTTTTTCGTCGAAATCCAGTTTCATCTTCATCAATTTCACACCCTAAAATCTCCATCATCCAATTACGACTTAGACTACAGAGTTTGGATTTGGTTGATTGAATATTCAATCTTCTCTAACCTGTAACCCTAAATTCAAAGTTGGGTGAATTGAACGAACCACCACCACCATCACCAAGTTCGTCCTCTGCTTTCTAATCGAAGACTGGGTGAATTCATTGAATTAATTCCACGATGATTACTTTGCATAGAATCATCAACCATTTTTTCAGGAGATCCCAATTAATTTTTTCTAATCGAAGATTGCAAACTTCAGATTTGGGTAAAAAAATTCTGATTGAAGAACAATTTGAGGTAAGATTAATGGGTCGCGTATGATAATTTGGTATAACTTTTACATTTTCCGAGGGTTATATTTTCATTTTGCAGGTTTCTACTTTCATGTGTAAACCCAAAGTTGTTCAGGTTTTTGTGGAAGGATGACCCAAAACTGGGGCATCAAATAATTTCCCGCATAGTTATTAGGCTCTCATTTCTCACTGAGTGATTATTATTGAAATTTTTGAATTGTATTGGATTCCTTTAAAAAACGATAAGTAATTGTTTGGTGAATGCTTTTTACATGTGCAGGTTCACTTCCTCTGCAAAGACACTTCGCGTGTTCTGCTGGTGCTGATTCATGAGTTAATACCAACGGATAGTGATCACCATTCCGGTAAACCTTCTTTGCTATACTAATATGAACTGTGGTCCATTATTGTTGATTTCTCATTAATTTTTCTTTTCCCTTTTTCATCAAAGAAAGTTGATGGTTTAGACAAATGGCTGCAATTTTTTAGTCTAAACATGTTGAATTGATGGTATTTGATTAGGATTATAAATTAAGGCGGGTCTCGATTTGTTAATTAGTGCATTTGTTTTTCTCTTAAAATCATTTTCAAACAGAGAACTCTGAAAGGTGGTCTGAACTCTTATCAAGGTACAAGAATGAGATGGATTGAGAAATATAGGTTAATGTATCAGGATCATGCACTTCAGTGACAACCTTTCTCTAGGATAGAAGCACTTTATGGGCACTAAATAAGTGTAGTCCTATGTGTATTAGAGTCACTTCTTCGTTTCAATGGATCAATCTTCTTAGTTATATCAAACTTGGCATCAACATATTTAATGGGCCGATCTTTTTAGTTATAATTGTTTGCCCTAGTTACCCTGCACATTATTTATTCTGCTTCGTTACATTATGCTTCAACAGAAATTGGTATCACCCTTTGTTTATCTTATGAAATTGGAATAACATTCAAATATGGAAGTGTCTTCATTATATCTATTTCATGTTCTGGATTCCTTGCAGGTGAAAGTATTAACCAAGGCTTCCATAAATTTGGATATCGGGTGCGAGAGTGTGAGGCTTAGTATGATGGGCATACAAGAAGGAAACCAACTGCCATGATATCATAGGTTTCTACTTCAATTAAGGGGACTTACAAGGTAAAGATACACTAGATGATTTTTATTGCTTTTTTGGTGGCCCATGATTACATTGCTATAATTCTCATGTAGTCCTAATTAATTTTTTTTTCTTTTTTCTCAGTGATTTTCAGATACCTGTTATTGTGAGGTAGCTTTGTATAAGGCAGTTAGCTTATACACAGGAAAATGTCGATCAACTCTTCTGTGAAACATCGATTTAAGGATAGATTTAAGTTCAATCAATCTCTCATAGAAGTATCGACACTGATTCATAATCTTGGAAATGCAAATCTGGGTTATCTTCATGTAAGATTCATTTGGGGGTTTCTTGGAGATTCATCTGTAGAAAACTTCATCAACAACAATGAATCAATTGATTCTTCTGTGAAAGATCGATTCAGGCCTAGATTTAAGTTTAATCGATCTCTCGTAGAAGTATTGATAGTGATTCATAATTTTGGAAATGCAAATCTTGGTCATCTTCATCTAAGGTATTTCTCATTCATTCATTTGGGGGTTTAATGATTTTACAAATTGTAGGCTACACACTACTGATTTTGAATGGTACAATTTCTGATGGTGATTATGAACATCTCTATCTTTCAGATTTTATGTTTATTATGTTGTTGTGAATTGTATCCTATTTTGAGAATGTATTGGTGATTATGAACATCTCAATTGCATGATTTAATACTCCACCAAGTAGTTTTATATGTCAGTTGTCAGATGATCTTAAACTCAGACATAATATTTGGTTGTATGATGTCAGCATTGGTGAATAAAGCTTGTATTCTGTTTTGAGAAGCAACATCTCAGGAGTCACTGTGATTTGTATTTACTGTCAAATTGTAGAATTAAATTAGGTGTGCATAAAGCTCCACCAAGTAGTGTTCATGTCATTTATGTGCAAGTCGAATACGACGCAACCAACGCAATCCAATTATTGTTAGTCATGTATTTGACAGAAGATATAAAGATCAAACATATATGGATGTTCGTAATTTGTCCCTTTGCCAGATTATAGATTAAGACTAGGTTTGTATATGCCTCTCTATCAAGTGAATTAGACTGGATAGAAAAACACTAAAAGTGACTTGTTGTCAGTATGCATTTGTTTTCAATAAATCTTAGTCTTGTACATGATCCATTTCTTTGATTATAGTTTTAGTTTATAGAATACACCCTGCATCTCCAACATTATCGACGCATAATCATTGGACAATATAAATAAGTTGACTTCATTATATTGCATTTAAAAAAGTTACAACCGTTATGTTCATTCAGTGTTGAGCAACATTTACATGTTCATAAACTTAAACATACCCATTTACAAGTATTTCACCATCTTACCCACAAAAAAATCTAAATATCAAAAAGAAAAAGAAAAAAGCAAAATAAACATAACATTCCCCTGCATTTTCAGTCTCCATTGCCAGAACCAAAAAAGAAAACATGATTCATTGACTTACCATTTGCATTAGACCCCTCTCCATTCGAATTCTTCTCTGTACTTTGATAATAGCTATTTATTAAGATTATATCATCATTTCCATTCGAGCACTTACCCAAAAATCCACCATCTCTCTACAGAAGAATTCAAATCTCGATAAGGTTTACTCATTGTCATACCCATCACTCGGAATCAGAATCATCAGATTCATCTTCCTCCTCATCAGATTCATCTTCCTCCTCATCAGACCCCTCTTCCTCATCATCAGACCCCTCTTCTTCCTCTCCAGACCCCTCTTCCTCATCATCAGACCCCTCTTCTTCCTCGCCAGACCCCTTTTGCTCCTCATCAAACCACTCTTCCTCCTCGTCTTCATCTGCATCATCCGCTTCGGAATCGGTCTTTTGGGCCAACACTGCATCGTTAATCCCAAATCTCTTATCTTCGCGAAAATCCTCAATCTTCACTCTTAGAGCATATTCTGTATCACTTCGATACCCAAAAAAAAGCAGCAGGCTCTTCATCTTCGGAAGCATCACTGTCATTTTCTTTCTTCATTACTGCCCTTTCAGCCAACCTCATCTTTTTAGCATGCACTTCCCATAACTTTTCCTCCTCTTCTTCATCTTTGAAAAGATCAAAACGACGCTTGTTTTGCAAAATTTGTACCGGTTTTTCAACTGGTTTCTCTTCTGCTTTGATTACGTCCACTGCAGCATGCATCTCTTCCAAGAGTAGAGGGACTTCAATATCATATAACAAGTCATTTACTCTCTTGTGTACCTTCTCCAGATAATCCTTGGTCATCTGCCCAATCATCTGCATAGTGGCTGATAGCCTTTCACGTCTTTCTTTCTCTTCTAACTCTTTCAATAGTTGCTCTTCAGTCATGGGGGCTTTACCCTTTCGTCTGTGTTGATCATCATCACCAGCCATTTTGATTGATTTGATTGAGAAAAATTCAGAAAACATTAATCTCCCTCTACAAATTCTCTCTCTGAATTTTTTTTCTCTCTGACACTTTGGTTTCCCTGTTTATTCTCTCTCAGGAATAAACTATATTCTTGTAGGGTCACGGCTATTCCCAAGAGAAAGCTTTAATCGAACACGTACCCTAGTCTAATTGGCACCTATTCTAACCCCATAATGTCATAATGACGTGATAAACCTAGGTAAAATGGCATTTTGGTTAATTAAAGTGCTTTGACGAAAAAAGAAAAAAAATATATTTCCTTCTCTTACTTGCGCGAGAGAAAGACTGGAAGAGGCGAAATAGAGAAACCCTAGGTAAGGGATTCTTTCCTTCTCTTATCAGATTAAACTCAAATTTACTTGTTTAATTTCATGAATGGGGGATGTTTTTATTAATTTGAAATTATTATTTCTAGGGTTTCAGGTATATACCTTTCCCAAAACTAAAATCATTTTCTACTGTATTACGTAAACCTAAGGTTCTGTCAATTTTAAGAGTTTTTTATGATCTTGGCTGTGATTCTATCTTAGTAAGAATTTTAAGAGTTTTTTTATTGTCAGGGTTTCTTTTGTTTTGTTCAGGTCTTTCATATTTTTATGATCATAAACCAATTTAGGTCTTTCATATCTTAGTATTAATTGGTTGAAACAATTGATGTTTTGTGTGATTTTTGTGACGGAAATTATGGAATTTGGTTTACATTGAGTTAATTTTTGTTACTAGTGGATGTTAATGGATTTAGTAATTAGCTTTTGTTGCTGTAAGGAGTAAAAGTTACATTGTATATTAGGCCGGCGTTGTTATATACTGGAAAGGAGAATTTGTTATTGTATTCTATCGATTTTGTTTTTCTTCACTTCGCAACGGTGTTCTATCATGCTGAGCAATTGGTTTAACAGGGAAGCAGGCGTATTGGAAGCTCGGCGTTCGACAAGCAATGCACGTGCACTCCACTTGTAACCTATTAGAGAACCTACTCATCCCCTACCTCCACTACAACAAATGGCATCGTTTGACTCCGCAGAAGAGTTGCCAATCACCAAAGCATGGGCAGCCGAAAGTCGAGTTCTAGATCGCTCCGCGACCGAGACCCTTTGGGCGAAGATACATAACAAATTTAGCCAAGATTATGGGAACCCGAAAAGAAGAAGTGTTCAACAAATCAAGGATAGGCACAACATCATCTTAGATGGGGTAGCTGGGTTTTTTAAAATCAAACACCGGATCTGGCACGCAAGCCACCTGAGCTTGTCCCCTCTACAACTTGTACGTATCTTTATGGTTTATTCGGAACAATACTTTTTTCAATTTATATGTAACCAAATAAGTTTGTGTGTTGTTTTTGTAGCACGAAGACGTTAAAGCGCGCTACTTAGAGGAAAAGGGGGAAGCATTCACATTTGATGAAATCGTTTACTTCATAGTATTCATATTTTCAGAGTACCACCATCTACGGAGTACCACCAGAACTTAATGGTGGGTGAATTAGACTCCATACTCTTATTTGGCTTCCAGATAGCAAAGCCAATTCTCTGTTAAGAGTGTCTATAATGTGTTGTCTAGTGCATCTAATACTTTTGCAGGTACTAATTTTGTTTCTCCACAGGTATGGAAAGCTTTGTGGAAGTTAAATTATTTGTTTGGAAGTGCTTAAAAGATATAGTCCCAACAAGAGATAAACTAGCTAGATATGGAAATGCTATTGAATTGCATTGCAGTTTGTGTAATCATCCTGTGGAATCCAGTAATCACCTATTCCTTGAATGTGGTTATACTAGATCTATTTGTTTGGTTTTAAATATCAATGTTAGTAATATTATGGTACAACATTGTTCATTTAGGAGCTAGATTCTCTCTTGGTTTTCTGCAGGAAATAATATTACCTTTGGTGCAGGAATTACTAGACATGAGATTAATAAATTGCTAATGGTTTCGGTTTGGACTTTTTTTTTTGAATCATCAGTTTGGACTGTTTGATGTTCAAAGATTTTTCGGAACATAACTCCAAATAGGACAATGTCAATAGATGGCATTAATAAACTTGTGCCTCCTGGAACTAATCTTGTTTCTTCTACTAATGGGGTTGTGCAGCCGCTAAGATGGAAACCTCCTGATAATGTTTACAGATTTTGATGCTTCTTTTAAGTCAGATTCATTACAAGGTGGAATAGGGATAATAGTGAGGAATTGTGCAGGTAGCTGCATTCGGGTGCAAGCACAATGCTTCAATGGAGGAATGAAGATATGAGTTGAAGCTGATGAGTTGGAATGTAAGGCTATGCTGGAAGCTGTTACTCTGGCACAAACTTTAATCATGTTATCTTTGAATCAGATTGTCAAACTTTAATAAAATCCATCAATGATCAAACCTATTATGTTAATTGGATGAATCGAGCTTTGGTTTTAGATATTAATTCTAATTGGACAGAACACATAAATATAGTAATATGTTTTAGTTCACTTAATTCTAATTGGGGCCATAGCTTCTTCCAGTTCTTACGATTTTTTTTCAACTGCACCAACACGTACTCCACTTTATACAAAGATAGTTTTTTACTTTAGTACCGTTATAACAACTGCAGCAACACGTACTCCGCTTTTTACCTATCATTTTGATTTATTTATTTTTTTGATTCATTTTGATTTATTTTCTGAATTCGGGTACGGACAAAAAAAAATCTTCAGTATGGAATGAATATTAATTGCATCGCATCTAACTCCGGTCTTTTAGAGCCGTCAAAGCAGAAAATTATGCAGCAGGATAACAAGATTTGACTTAGAAAATTATAAACATAGAACGTGCAGCATGCAAATTGAAGGATCTTTACCTTCCTATTTTACCAAATTATTTACGATATACACTTAAATATTTTGCCAAATTATTTATTAGTAAAGATATTGCCAAATCTCCATTTACCCTCCGTGTTCATGTCTCTCGTCTTAAATCATTTCATGTTTCTGCTCTTAAATCTTCTAACCCCCCACCCCCCACCCCCCTGAAAACAAAACAAGTTGTTTACTTTGATCATCTGATTCATCTCCTGGATAAACCATATATTCCCCTGTCAGTTTTGCTTTGCGGATTAATCGGATCGACTGTGTAAGTAATTCTTTTCAGTACTGCTTTGTTAACTGAAATTGTAACTCTAATGGTCATAGTAGGGTAAATATTGTCTTCACATGCAACTGTATGTAGGTAGATAACCTCTGATTATTTGTATGATTCGTATATGATAACTGAACTCACATTGTGATTTGTGATTACTTCTTGTGACAAGTTTTATTATTTCGTAGTTTTATTCGGACCACCATAACATTTTCACAAGGTGTTGACAAGTTTTTTCTCCGTCCAGGTATCTGAGAATTCATAATGGATCCTAGAGTAATGGATAAATCTTGGATGTATACGGATATAACCCAATGGCGTTATCAAGACGGAGTCGATGCATTTATAAAGTTTGCTACGCATACATACCAACAGGATATTGCGAATGGGAAACGGAAACCATACGACAAGGGAAAAGTTAAGTTTCTATGTCCATGTGTGAAATGTCTCAACCTCTACGTGCACAAGGAAAGCACAGTTAAGTTTCACTTTTATTCTTCTGGATTCATTCGAAATTATGTCGTATGGACTAAGAACGGAGAAGGAGATGAGTCATCATGGAGGACACTTCTGGATGGTAATGGCAGCGACGGTCCGCACTCCAATGAACTAGCACATGTTGCAGAGACTATAGAAATGGTTAGTGATTTATTAGGAGATAAATTTTCAAAGGAATCTGAGAAGATGCAACGGATACTCAAAGATGCTAGGAAACCCCTATACGAAGGATGTGCAGATTTTACAAAGATATCTGCAATGTGTGAACTGTTTAACTTGAAGAGCAAGCACGGAGCTTCCGACAAGTTCTTTAATGAACTTCTACCACTGTTACAATCCATGCTCCCTCCAGGAAATGAGATGATGAAAAGTACATATGAAGCTAAGAAGGTGATGAGAGATTTGGGTTCAGGTTACGTAAAGATACATGTATGCATCAATAACTGCATTCTCTATAAGAAGAATTACAAGGATCACATCAAGTGTCCCACCTGTGGGGAATCAAGATGGAAAGTTGACGACACCACCAAAGAGGTGCATGAAAAAATTCCGGCAAAAGTCTTGTGGTATTTCCCAATTATCCAAAGACTGAAGCGACAGTTTCAATCAAAGAGAATTGTCGAATATTTATTGGCACGAATCCAGAAACAAAGAAGAGGGTGTTTTAAAGCATCCGGCGGACTCACCAGCATGGAAAAAGATAGACGAAAGATATCCAGTAATTCGTGATGATCCTCAAAATCTGTGGTAGGCATTTCGGCTGACGGGGTTGACGTAAACAAAGGCATGCAAAAACAGCACAGTGTGTGGCCAATTCTGACAGTGATTTACAACCTTCCGCCAGAGCTGTATATGAAGAGAAAGTTCACCATGTTGTCATTAATTATAGATGGGGGGGGGCTTGTATGGACATTGGTGTTATGTTAGAACCGTTTGTCGAGGATCTCAAGGAATTGTTTGAGGGAGTCGAATGTTTTGATGCGCTGAAACAGGAGATGTTTACTCTATGTGCGGTTGTTTTATGGACAATAAATGATTACCCGGCTCTCGGTACACTGTGTGGTTACCCTTTCCATGGACGAGACGCATGTAAGGTGTGTGGGAGAAATACTTACTATGTCAGGCTAAAACATTGTAAAAAAGAGGTTTATACCGGGCATAGAAGATACCTACCATACAATCATCCATTCAGAAGTCAGAAGGGGTTCAACGGAAAAGAATAAAATGAAAAGGCTCCGGAACTTATGACCCCGTCAGAAATATACAATGAGGTAAAGTCTATAAAGAATAAATGGGGAAAGGGACGGAAGAATATTGTGGTGGAATTCGTGCAAGATAACCCTGGAAGTGGTGGAAAGATGAAGAGAATTGAAAAGACCATCGACCCAAAAAAGGGGAAGGGGAAGGAGAAGGAGACCGACAGCCCTACTAGAAAAAGTTCAATATATGGTTCCGGCTCCTCCCCTACTGGCGGTATCATGTTGTCCACCATTGCATAGATTTCATGCACGTCGAAAAGAATGTATGCGAGAGTATCGTTGGAACAATGTTGAACAATGAATTTAAGTCGAAAGACCACCTTGCTGCTCAAATGGACCTGAAGGAGATGGGTTTTAGAGACGAGTTGCAACCTCGGGAAAATGGCAAAGGGGGATATATACTAAAGGAAATATGTCACTCATTAAGCCCGGAGGAAAAGGACAAGTTTTGTGCAACATTATTCGAGATAAAGGTTTCACAAGGGTATTGTTCAAACTTTTCAACCCTGGTGAATCGAAAAGATCGAAATCTTATCGGACTAAAATCGCATGATTATCACATGCTAATGCAGCATTTTTTTCCACTGCGATTAAATCAATTATGCCGCAGCCAACAAGATATGCTATTATCAGGTTTTGTTTCTTTTTCAGAGCAATATCTATCAAAGAAATCAAGGTGGAAGAGCTAGCAAAATTGCAGTCGGATCTCGTTGTGACGTTGTGCTTGCTCGAGAAATATTTTCCTCCATCCTTTTTCGACATCATGGTTCATTTAACTGTACATCTTACCAGGGAAGTGCAAATTTGTGGTCCGGTATTCTTTCGATGGATGTATCCATTTGAAAGGTGCATGAAGGTCATTAAAGGGCATTGCGAAACAGAAACATACCTGGAGGAAGCATTGCTGAAGGGAACCTTGCGGAAGAGACAATTGAGGTTATAAATGAGCACCAACAAAGCATGAATGATACCGTCGGAATTCCACCAGACAAACTCAACACATCTGACACTGGCGAAGATTCTTATTCTTTCAAGGGAAAACCAATGTCAAATCCTAAGTTTCCTCGTGTTGATAAGGATCTGTTTGATAAAGCGCATTTCTATGTGTTGCGGAATTCGCCTGAAGTTGATCCTTACATTGAGTAAGTATAACTAGATCTAACCAAATAACCTAATTTTATATTTAGTTTTTGATTTTATGTCATAATTTCTGTAAGGATAATAACATTAATCATTGCACTGTCCAGCCGACACCAGAATTTTTTGAAGGAGAAATATCTTGGTATGAATGATAAACAGCTAGATCAAAAACATCGTGAAGAGTTCGCAAAATGGTTACAAAAAGTGGTAAGAGTTTGCAGAAAATGTCACTCTTGCTATGTAACTTTTGCGTTAAGACAGAGGCTAATCCTTATAATGTATTTCAGGTTGAGAGTGAGTGGGCGGACTCTAGGGAAAACTTCAATCAGGACTTAAGGTAGCTATCAATCCCACCGAATGCACAAGTAGACACATACGAATCATATCACATCAATGGATACCTGTTTCGCACAAAATCTCATGATGGTTCCGTTAACTAGAATAGAGGGGTTTACGTACAGGCAACTGACACGCACATTAGAAAAGCGGGGATTACCCTTAATCTGGCGGGTTATTATGGTGTTTTACAAAAGATATGGGTGCTGACATATCATACGCTGAAAATGTCACTTTTCAAGTGTAAATGGGTTACCAAAGCAAGGGTCTCAAAAGACAAACTTGGCTACATTTTGGTTGAGCTTGATAAGTTGGGACTCCAGGATGATCCTTTCATTGTAGCCTCCCAAGCTAAACAGGTATTTTATGTGCCAGACCAGGAAAATAAAAAAAAAGTCTATTGTGTTAGGTGCACCTACCCAAAGATGGAAATATGCTGGTGATGAAGTCGACGAGGAATTCAGTACGACAGTTATTTGTCGAAATGAGTATAAATTTCCGAAGGTAGATAAACTTGACCTGCAAAAGACATCCAGGGATGATTACTATCGGGACGACATTAAGGGTAGAACTGCAAGGAAAGCACCAGCACCAACAGCAGTCCCTGCTTCTCAAACGACTGCATCTGAGCAACCATTTCCAAGGACTAAGCGAGTCAGGTGATATAATGTAGTTGTTTGTGTTTGCTAATAGATGAATGATTAGGTTGGAACATTTTTTGGTTTTTGTTCAAGGAACTGGTTGGTGTAAATTATATACTCTTAGCCTTTGTTTTTGGTTTTGGGTTATACTATTTTGGTAATGATGATCATTATGGTACTGAATTTGGTACAAATTTAAGTCAACAGTTTGGAATTTCCTGTTAACTAGAGAATAAATGTATGGATTGTTGAAAAAAATTGATTCTTAAATCATGGTGGGGTTTGTATATATGCAGATGGGTTTTAGCAATGTTTGATGAGTTTGGATTTGACTATACTGATTGTTGAATTAATATTCTGTCATGTTAGGATTAATAGTAATATTATTAGGCTTGCACATAGATTTTCTTTTAGAATTGGGCCTAAAATAGTCTTTTAGGATCAACTTTCATCTGAGTGGGTATGCTGTGAAGAGGCCTCTGAGTCAGATGGTCAAAAAAATTCCCCCCATGCTGAGTAGAGACTTCAGGCGGGTCGAGATTCACGGGTAATATCCATTGATTTTTATACAGGATCAGACCCGCATATGTGGTCAATTTATGAGCACCAAGTGTTTGTTGTCGCTGGGCATGAGCCAATGAGATGAAGTTGATTTTGCTGGGCCAAGGAGAATAGCCAGTAGGCTTGCCAAATTATGTCATCGTGCAATTATAATCTCTAGGAGTATAGATCGCAGCGCCATCTCAGATGATTGACGGTTGTGATTTGAAGATTGTTGCTCTTCCCAGACCGAATAAACTATAGAGAGAAGCAGTTCTTTCAGTTTATCAGTAAGTTTTCCCATAGAAGAACCAAGCAACCTTTTTAGTTTTTTATATCGAGTAGCATTCCAAGGAAAAAACAGCCTTTGATTACTAGAGAAATATATGGAGGGAGAAAACAGATCCAATGAAGGAGTCCAAGGAGAACCAAAGAGAGCCAAATTGATTCATCCCAAGCAACAGGTAAGTGATTTTGCAATTCCATAGGAATTTGGTATTTATTGTATTTTCAAAAGATGATTGTGAATATGGGTATTGATTTTGAATAAAACTTGTGTGATGTTGCATAAAAATTCAAGAATGGGGCTGCAGAAGTGAGTGGATCTGCTCCCAGAACTTGTAATTGTAGGAAGCATGGCTATTCTGGAGGAAATATTGCAAATGAGAGTTTTATAAGTGGAAGTGAACGACATGCAGTGGCAGGGGAAGGTGTGCAGCAACATCATGGAGAGCGAGGTCGTCTGGAGAATGGGGAACTCGTTGGTGTGAAGGGTGGCTGGGTTTTGTTTGCACCGCATCCTGATCGAGGCAAGTTGGTTATAAATGAAGGTATTTTTCTGGTGGGGGATCAGCGGGTTGTCTGTGGCGGTGCACGATAGGGTTTTTTCTCCACACCAATTCCTGAAGATGCCAAAGCGCAGATACATGAGAATGATTCCCTCCCTCTTTCTGTTGGTGTTGTCAGCTTTTCTAATTTGTTCATGCTTGCTCCTGAGATTCGACAAATGGAGGCAGATGTTGCAGGGATAGCCAGAGCAGTCCTTGGAGAGATTACTCAGCCCCATGAAGTACCAGTAAGTGATCCTTTGCCCGCTGGGTTTAGTTCTAGAGCTTTTGCCCGAGTACCTAGAGCTGCTGCAACCAGACCTGCAAAGAAAGCTGCAAGTGCATCTGGAGATTCTAAATATATCTAGCCAGGTAGGTTTTAAGGCATGCCTCTGAGTTAAGTGAGGATTATAATGAAGACTTAAATCAACAATTATAGAAATGCAGGTGTTAAACTGATTATGGTAATTACCTAAATTATGAGACAACATTGTGGTATGTGAAGTTAAAGTTGGTCTTCTGGTTATTTTCTTGAAGCAATTGAACATGCTGTTAAGGTTAATAGATAAAATTGTGCACTGCTTTCCATAGTAGATTAGGTTAGCATAATTATGACACTCACCCTGAGATTTAAAATAAGACCAATAGGTAGAAATGTTAAACTTAGCATGAATGAGATAGGTAACATAAGTATAATATCTTCTCCTGCAGGGGGGGGGGGGGAATTATTATAATATGATTTAGGGGATGCAATATATACTAGAGTTGAGAAGTGACTTACCTTCAAAGAGCTGAGACATGGTTATGGAGAGATTCATACCAGAGATTAGAGTGGAATTTTCCAAGTATTTCCCCCATTTGATCAGATGCCTGGAAAGTCTCAGAGAGAAGGGAAGGATTTGTTGTAGAGAGTAGTTATAGTCAGCCTTTAATCCACAGCCAACCTTAGGATCAAAGTTAGAGCATCTGTCTAGACGGGGTATCTTCAGAAGATCAACATTGGTGCGTAGAGAATAGGCATAATCATAATTAGATTGGGTTTTGATTTTCCAGATCTTGAATTGCAGGGGGAAAAAATTCTTTGGTTCCTTGGAATTGAAAGAAATTATGTTTCTAAAATCAAATAAGACAACTTCAGTAGATTGAACTTTGATACTGAATTTGTGGTGAGAGATTTCCATGGAAGGGGAGTGACCAGCTTCCAAGTTAGAGTAACTAGTGATTTGGGTGTAATTTTCATTTCCTGTGTTGTAAGTGATGCTAATGATGCTTGTGACTCTTGTGATTCTTGTAATGCTAGTGATGTTGATAGTGATGCCATAGCTGCTTGTGATTCTTGCGATGAGATTGCACTGTGTATGATTAGTGAGGTGAATACAATTGCAATTGCAATGATTTTGGTGATTTAAATGAGCCATCGAACCAAAGAGAAGAGAAGAATTAAGATTTCGTGTCTAAATTGCAATGATTTTGTAATTTAGTTTTTTCAAAACACTAATTTCAAACATCTAAAGATGGGCAGCTTGGTGGATTGATACGTTACCTAACTCCTTCGAGGTCATGCGTTCGAATATGGGAAAAAGCTTTTTATTAATTTTTTCAAGACGAACTTTTTAGTCACGCTATAAAACCGGCGTGTCTATAGAACGCACACTATGGACACACATATAATAGTGTGTCCAAAAAAGGAACTTTTTGGACACACTTTAAATTTGGCGTGTTTATTAAAATGTTGAGTAGTTGAACCAGTTTAGTTTTTTCAAAACACTAATTTTAAACATCTAAATATGGGCAGCTTGGTGGATTGATGTGTTACCTAACTCCTTCGAGGTCATGCGTTCGAATATAGGCAAAAGCTTTTTATTAATTTTTTCAAAATGAACTTTTTAGCCACGCCATAAAACCGGCGTGTCTATAGAACGCACACTATGGACACACATATAATAGCGTGTCCAAAAAAGGAACTTTTTGGACACACATTGAATTTGGCGTGTTTATTAAAATGTTGAGTAATTGAACCAGTTTAGTTTTTTCAAAACACTAATTTTAAACATCTAAAGATGGGCAGCTTGGTGGATTGATTTGTTACCTAACTCTTTCGAGGTCATGCGCTCGAATACGGGCAAGAGCTTTTTATTAATTTTTTCAAAACGAACTTTTTAGCCACGCTATAAAACCGGCGTGTCTATAGAACGCACACTATGGACACACATATACTAGCGTGTCCAAAAAAGGAATTTTTTGGCCACACTTTGAATTTGGCGTGTCTATAAATCGTACACTAACCTTAAATGACGTGAACCAACTGGCATGTCTAATGAACCAACTTTAAAACCACACCTTAAATGACGTGACTAACCTTTTGGACACGCCACAACTACCTAATGTGGCCATAGACTGGGCTATAAACACGCCCAATCAAAAATTTAAAGTTAACGTGACTAAACAGTTGATATTTTGACACACTACTAGCCATGGCATGGCTGAAAGCACTTATATTAACACACCCATTGAATATGGCGTGTCTATAGGGTAGAATTATACCTTATAGACACGCCAAAACCAAAAATGCGTGACAGGGAAATTTATATCTGGCGTGGCTAAAGGCCATTTCTGTACTAGTGTAAATTAACCACAAGAGTGTGATCAATTCAATTGGTCATGCTTGACATAAGAGAACTTACGGAGCAACACAACTAAACAACCATGAAAATTATCAATTCAATTGATTATGCTCAATCATAAGGAAACTTATGAAGAAACACTGTACATACACAAAAATGTGGATCAGAGATCGACCAATACTGCGGAATATACAAGGATTCATTCTATCTTTCATTACTATTTGCATAATGGCATATAACAGACTTAATCCTTGTGAACAAAAGTTCTATCCTTTCCTTTATCAAACTAGTGTCATAAAAGGCTTTAACTTTTGTTTGTCAAAAGTTCGTTCTATCTTTCATCAATACATTCATATCAACATAATAGAGATAACTTTTGAACAAGTATGGGAAATCATAGTTCACGGACGCAAACACACATATCCCATAACAATTTGCAATATATAAAACCATAAGATTAAAATTGCAAATATCATCTTCCAAAAAACTTCGAATTTATATTAATAAATCTAAAAACATTGAAGATGAAAACGTTTGGAACTAGCTATGTGTAATCACAATAATGGCTATTCTAAACCCTAGTTATTCTTAAAAACAAGAATAAAAATTCTCATAAGAAGATTTACTAGACCAAAAGAACAACTCTAAGAATCAAAAACACTTCTCAGACAGACATCAGAGTTCAGGTACGGAGGCTTCACTGGTACCTAGACTTTCAAGTTTTTGACGGACAGAGTTGACAGCATCTTCAGACACGGCACTGAGACGATCCTTAAGTCGTGTCCTCATAAGAGCAATTTCAGAGTTGACATCTATCAATTCGGTTCTTAACACATCAAGATCTTTGAGAGTGTTAACAAGTAACTTCTTTGCATCACTAAACTGATCGATAAAGTTTGGAACAACTTCATTAGAAATCTCTTCATCATCCTCAAAATCTGAGAAGTTATCAGGAGATTGAGAAGATGTGTCATCAACTTCCACTAGAGAATTTTCCTCCTTTTCTTCGAGACCAAAACCCTTATCAAGAAATCCTCTTGGAAAAATAAAAGTTCCTGACGGAGAAGCCATTCTTGATGAAAATGCAGCCTGAGTATGCGTACTTCTTAAACATGGTTTGGTATTTAAAAGGTTTCACAAGAACTAGGAGATTCGGGTTTCTAAAGTCGGTCTGTAGCATGTAACAAGGATACCCGTACGAACACAAACTTGGCCCGTTCACCATAAACAACTCAAGAAGAGAAAGTATCAATAAAAAAGACCTTTCAACAAAGAATGTTTGCCTATGTGAGAAGTCTCACAGGTCTTAGCTCAATAAATTTTGTATACTCATATGAGAGAAAATTTAGAGCATAAGAGTAGAAATTTTTGATACACAACATTTCAAAATAGAAATTAAGAAATAAAAAGCTTGACAAGACAAACACAAATACAGATGAAAAAATGTTTGTGATTGATAATCCAGCTAAGAGTGATAAGAAAATAGCTAGAGAGTCAGAAAATATTTTGCCATCAAGTATATTGATGAAATTTTATATAGTGGTAAATAGGTTGTCGTTCAGTCGGACTTGATGAGATTGATTTTTTTGATTTAAATTATAAAACTAGCAATTATATACAAAATAGTAACGATGTATCGAGAGGTACTAGGACTAGGATTCCACCAAATATTCAAATTCATGCGATTCACCTATTTATTCTAAACCATTATAGCTCATTCAATAAGAATTTTGACTCTATATCTTTGCCTAAGGTAGATTCTTAAAATATTAATTGTAAAACTTAAGCATGGCATATCAAAAGAATTAATCCTAAGCATAAACCATCAAACGAAATGACAATTAATTAAGAAAAATATTTTTCTAATTTTAATTTAATGCAAATAGTCATATAAAGAATTAAATGAATTTACCACATGATGAATTTTGGTTTCCTTCGTCATCCCAGAGAAAGGTGTAGCTCCACATAGTGAAAAACACGCTCAAAATGTATTTCATAGCTCAATTGGTGTTTACAAAGAAGAAAATATAACTCAGGGAATTCGCAACGCTGTCACGGCGTTACAGAACTCACAGTTACAATATTTGTCACAAACTGAAGATAGCGTTACAAATCGGCCGTTACAAACTGTTAAATATAAAACCCTTGAAACGACAGTCTTTTACGGTAGTATGTTCTTCAGGTTCTTCTTCTCTGCAGCAGCAGAAAAATCTGCTCTGCAGCTTCCTATTTTTCTTTGTAGCTTCCCACAATCACTCGACACCCTCTCTATGACACCCCAGCAACATTTATATAGTCACAACACCTCCAAATCTCCGCCATCAATTCGAATAATCCTCCATTAATGATTTTTATTCTCCACGAAAGTTCACAGGGAATAATTACCATTCTGAACTCTTTCACGCGTCTGTTGTATACTGATTCACTCCAACACGTTGGAAACACAATCTGGATTGATTCAACCTCTTTGTAGCACACGCCAGCTTCCCAAAAATACAACCATAATCCCGAGTTAATATAACTTTCATGTTTTGACGAGGTCTCCTTTTCCTTCCATTCCAAATTCCAAACTCGTTGGCAGTCTTCTCTTGTCGCAACAGAGTAATCACAAACCTATCTCACAAAAATAACCGAGAAAATCTCACCACGTAATTGCCAGATATCACACAATCTCCCGATATCCCCTCACTCCTGTTTCAACGAGATAATTATGGTAACTCGGTTGTTTTCCAATTATACGGCACATACCAGCCCTGGTTTGTCGTAACAGGCAACTACCAAATCAAATCCAACCAAAATTCTGACTGAATATCCTCCAAAATGTCGCCTATAATTCACACTGTAAACTGATTTTTCAAATCAGTTTTTCCCGCCAAAATTATGTTCAAGGTCATGGAGATGGGTGCCTTTAGCGAAGTCTGGAGTGCCTTTAGCAGTTGGGTGGAAATAGTAGCCCGGGGTGCAAGTAGCGGTGGGTTCCCCTTAGTAATTAAGGTACCCCTTATCCAAAGTGAGGGTCCGAATAGCGGGTGTTCTCCGGAAATGCCTAAATCAACTTTTCTAGCCGAATTTTCCAAAAATGTTTATTTCCCAAAAATGCCTACAAACACATAAAACACCAAAATTAGTACATAATCGAGTGCCAACAATATACAGTACTGAGATCAAATTAGACACAAAAATGTGTCTCTCAAATACCCCTAAACTTATTATTTGCTAGTCCTCGAGCAAATCTAATCTAGAAAATAAAATAAAATCCTAACTCACTGTCGCAGGCATCGCGATTGCACTTAGCATGTGCAACAAGCCTTTAAACCCCTAGGTGGCCCTAGTGGCCGAGTTATAGTCTCGGGAGGGTTTACCAGAGGTGTACCCACAAAACCTTTACTCCAGACCCTAGCTATCTACGCAGAACCTTGAAAGGCACTAAAGAATCTCCTTGGTTGGCATGCAATCATTGACTATAGGAGGAAGTACCCTGATGCGAAATTCCAATTGTTGTACACAAGTTTGCACTCAAGGCATACTAAAATTCATATATAAGTGATAGAGCTCTACTCAGATAGTTTCTGGACATCATAACCGGAGTTAAACAATCACATGGAAATATTAAGAAGATGGATGTAGAGAAAAACGTAGATGGTTTTAAGGTGAGCGGTGTTTCCCATATCTGTCTGAAGGCCACTACTAGGATGAACCTATCCTAATGGACTGAGATACCGGTCTGACTAATAGAAACACAGCTGTCAAATACAAGGGAACTAGCGGGTGATAATCCTAACTCCAGGTCAACACAACTGGCATATACAAGAGCACCAGTGGTCGACTTTATTGAATTTATTCCGGTTGGTCTGATGGTCTGGTCTCAATTCTTTCTTTTTTTTTCTTTTTTTATTTATTTCTATTATTTTTTTTTAATCTCAATCACTCTATTTCACCCTAGCAATGGTAACAACTTGAATCGTGTGCCCCACCAAATCACTTATAAGAAAAGAAAAATAAAAATTGAAGGTGAATAGGATTCAACGAGATATGGCGAAACTACCATGTTTTTTTTCTAACACCTGAGCTATGTGCTTTTATGAATAGACTCTATAGATGTTCCATCTAATCAGATTGGTTCCTCAACTCCTACAACCAAGATGCTTCCATCCGCTTATATTGGTTAGTGTTATCCTTAATATGCATAAATTTCTAGGCTCTGGAGTTTATTTATTTATACTGCAACTAAAAAGTTTCTCTCATACCCCCAAAATTAAATCTAACATTGTCCTCAATGTTCGAAAGATGAAATTAAAAGCATGAACAAGGAGAAATTGTTACCACTTGAAGAAAATAGTTAAGGAAATATATTACCGTGTTGCATGAGCATGGGTTACCTCCCAAGAAGTGCTCAGTTTTAAGTCTTCAGCCAGACTAAGAAAGGATTAGTCACCTTATAGAATCATAGAGTAATAGCCGGAATAACTGTAGATCACCATAACAAAATAGGGCTATCACAAGTAAAAGGAATCTGCAACATGCCAAGAAAATTAGCAAATAAAGCACACCCTTGTCTAGTTTCCTGTTTAAGACAACTACATCTAGTTGTGGTTCAGGTTCAGGTTCTATAACTGGGTCTAGATAAAATATTTTCATGGACTGCATTTCCTCGTAGCTAAGATCCGATTCAGGTATCAGAGTCTGGAAAACTCAAGTAAAAATTTAGAAGCATATAATAATAACCTAAATAATTGTGTATCCTTAAAGTCAATCAAATTTGACTTACACAACTGACCACAATGAAAGTGGTGGTCTTCCTTAAACAAATGTGTCGACCCTAATCTCCTAAAATAATTAGGTTTAGTCTCAAACCTTAATAATTGACACATGTGAAACTTATACATTCCCACAATTGGTTGAAAAATATTTGGTGGGAAAACAAAGTCAATTTGGGTATTATCGCCTGGATAAACCACATCAACCAGAGGATGGGTTTTAAACAACAGAACTTCTTTATGGACATTATTAAGTTCGGGAAAGCTAGTATGAAGGTAATCTGGCACAATGGTTGAGGCACATATATCAAGCCCCAAGTGAGGGACCTGTCTAAGAGTTAAATCACATGGAGAATGATAATCACCCTAAAACTTAGAGTTTTTAGTGCCTCTAGAAAGACTAGTCACAACTTCCCTAGTTTCAAGGTCATCAGATTCCTGAAAATGGTCAATTGATTCTTCTAAGTCAGGTTCATCCTCACTCATCTCTACGAGTTCATTTTCTTTGTCTAAGACTTTTGTTTCTAAATCTAAATCGCTAGACTCAAAATAAACCCGTTCCTCTGAACCATCATTGGCTTCGTAAAAAGGAAATACTACATCGTCTAAAACGGGGGTATTTCTAGTCAAATCCTCGTCCTTTTTAATAGGTGAATAATTTTTAAAATTATTTGGATTTGTACTAGAATTATCATTATAAAGCTCAATCGGAGTAACTAATTCCTGATCACTATGCCTACATATTTCAGATTCTTCATCAATATTATCCTCATCACAATCATCATAATAACATGAAAATGATCGAACCTCATCCAAACAAGTAGTGTTACCAATTCCAACCTCGTCATCCTGATTATAAAAATTGTCCTCATTTTCACGGGTGATATTGGAAAGAATGTATTAGCAATCAAGAGTAATTCGAGCAATTCTTTCTTCCGTCTCTAACTCTAACCTACGTGTTGACTCAGCAAACTCACGTGTTGACTCAGTTAACTTACATGTTGATTCAGCTAACTTCCTGAGGTTATCCTCCAAAGAAGTTTCACTCACCGTTATAGTTTTTTTGTCCATAACTAAGTCATCTGTGTCCGCTAACTTATGTGTCGACTCAAGTAACTTACGCGTTGACTCAAGTATCTTACGTGCCTCATCTAGAGAAGAGGAATTATAGGAATTTTGCTCGTATGACCGGTATTCATATGAATAGTAATTGGGCTCACCATGGTATGATCCATAATTTTCAAAAGGTTGGCGTTCCCAACCACTATTCACATTATGGTCAAAGTAATGTCCATTTTGAAAATCAGTCGGATATTCATTGTATTGGCTATTGTAATACCAGTTCGGCATTCTCAACACAAAATAAACCCACTGACAGGGGATTCGCGGGTGTTTAGAAAAACTTACCTCCCGTTCAAGACGGGGGATGAACCGTTGAAGTCGACTCGGGCCACGACTCCTATATCATGTACGAACCCGAGAGGCCGACACAGTATCGTAACTGTCGTCCTTCCCTGCAGCAGTTTTATTTAAATTAACCCTTCCTTAGGGTTTTAAAAAAAAATATCCAATGACCCAAAAAAATAGAGTTCCAAAAGTGTCCAAAAATAAATAAAAAAATTACAAAAAGTAAAACCTATTTACAGTTTCTAAAAATAATAAAAGAAATAACTATATACAATTTTTTTTTCTTCTTCATTCCTTTCGGATTTTCCTCTTTTCTTTCCGTCTTTGGCTTCGCTTTTCTTTTCAGCACTTTGTCTCTTTTTCTTTAGCTCAGCTCCAAATCTGAAAGCAAACAAGAAATACCAAAACGCGTAAAAAAGAACAAAAATAATAAAAATAAAACCTAAAAACAAATCTATACACAAGTCCGCGTCGGCGGCGCCAAAAATTGATGAAATTTTGTATAGTAGTAAATAGGTTGTCGTTCACTCGGACTTGATGAGATTGATTTTTTTTGAATTAAATTATAAAACTAGCAATTATATACAAAATAGTAACAATGTATCGAGAGGTACTAGGACTAGGATTCCACCAAATATTCAAATTCATGCGATTCACCTATTTATTCCAAACCATTATAGCTCATTCTATAAGAATTTTGACTCTATATCTTTGCCTAAGGTAGATTCTTAAAATATTAATTGTAAAACTTAAGCATGACATATCAAAAGAATTAATCCTAAGCATAAATCATTAAACGAAATGACAATTAATTAAGAAAAATCTTTTTCTAATTTTCATTTAATGTAAATAGTCATATAAAGAATTAAATGAATTTACCACATGATGAATTTTGGTTTCCTCCGTCGTCCCAGAGAAAGGTTTAGTTCCACATAGTGAAAAACACGCTCAAAATATATTTCATAGCTCAATTGGTGTTTACAAAGACGAAAATATAACTCAAGGAATTCGCAACGCTGTCACGGCGTTACAGAACTCACCGTTACAATATTTGTCACAAACTGAAGATAGCGTTACAAATCGGCCGTTAAAACTGTTAAATATAAGACCCTTGAAACGACAGTCTTTTACGGTAGTATGTTCTTCAGGTTCTTCTTCTCTGCAGCAGCAGAAAAATCTGCTCTGCATCTTCCTGTTCTTCTCTGTAGCTTCCCCCAATCACTCGACACCCTCTCTATGACACCCCATCAGCATTTATATAGTCACAACACCTCCAAATCTCCTCCATCAATTCGAATAATCTTCCATTAATGATTTTTATTCTCCACGAAGTTCACAGGGAATAATTACCATTCTGAACTCTTTCACGCGTCTGTTGTATACTGATTCACTCCAACACGTTGGAAACACAATCTGGATTGATTCAACCTCTTTGTAGCACACGCCAGCTTCCCAAAAATACAACCATAATCCCGAGATAGTATAACTTTCATGTTTTGACGAGGTCTCCTTTTTCTTCCATTCCAAATTCCCAACTCGTTGGTAGTCTTCTCTTGTCGCAACAGGGTAATAACTCTAATCTAGAAAATAAAATAAAATCCTAACTCATTGTCGCAGGCATCGCGATTGCACTTAGCATGTGCAACAAGCCTTTTTTAAACCCCTAGGTGGCCGAGTTATAGTCTCGGGAGGGTTTACCAGAGGTGTACCCACAAAACCTTTACTCCAGACCCTAGCTATCTACGCAGAACCTTGAAAGGCACTAAAGAATCTCCTTGGTTGGCATACAATCATTGACTGTAGGAGGAAGTACCCTGATGCTAAATTCCAATTGATGTACACGAGTTTGCACTCAAGCATACTAAAATTCATATATAAGTGACAGAGGTCTACTCAGATAGTTTCTGGACATCATAACCGGAGTCAACCAATCACATGGAAAGATTAAGAAGATGGATGTAGATAAAAACGTAAATGGTTTTAAGGTGAGCGGTGTTTCCCATATCTGTCTGAAGGCCACTACTAGGATGAACCTATCCTAATGGACTGAGATACCGGTCTGACTAATATCAACACAACTGGCAAATACAAGGGAACCAATGTAGTTGCAGGAATCCTACACTACACCCCTCATATGATTTCATTATTACTCAACTCATTTTTAGATTTACACTCTTAATTTTATTGATCAATCTTTGAATGTTCTTACAAGAAAAGATAAAGGAATCAAGAATGACTTATGCTCTAGACTTTCTCTCTCCTATTTACTTGTTTCTTACTCAAAAAGATCTCTCTCTTTTCTTTACAACTTGAACGACTATTTATAGGGAAATATATAGTGGATGACAGCTAATCTGTCCTTTATTTTCGGGTATGGTTTGCGACATTCTCGCAACCTTATAAATGTTAATTTCGCAAGCTTTCTAATTTTCGCAGAACTATCACATCTTTCTCGTGATTCTAGCTGACGTCGTTTATCGTATCATTTTTGAAATTGTTCTGCGACGCTGTTGTGTTGTGTAGTTGATAATTTCGCTGAGACATTATCGTCGCGAGATTCTGATCCTACATCTTGCCTCTTCTCATATCTTCTCTGCAAAGTAGAGAATGATGTGAGAAATGCCGCAGTTCTTCATCTCTTCATATTCTGCATTTATCACACGTATTCTTTCTTCCATCTGTTTCTTGACAGTCTTCTGTAACCGTTGCTTTTCAACCGCTCACGTCTTTTCGTCTTAATGATGTTTATTTCTTTGAGTAAAAAAATCTTCTTTATATACTCTTCTTACTCTTCTTTCCATTTTCTTTTTACTTTCTCTTCTCTTTTTATTCTCTCATCTCTGCAACTCTGTTATTCTTCTGCAAATTCTACTACTGTAATTTTCCCCCTTCAATCTTCTTACTTTTTATTCATTCCCATACTCTATATTCAAATATGGCTCCAAGTGGTCATAGACATGAGAAGAATTTAAAAGATGTCCAAAAAGATCTTGCTGGTAAAGATTTCACACTCTCTGCCATTCCTGGTGAAAATGCCAAATCAATTCTTTCTGTCAAACTTTTCTCTGATCAATACTGTGATGATCAATCAATCATAATTTCGCCAGGTCAGATTCTCGCAGGTCTCCCTATTCCTCTTTATGACCCAGATTTTCCTTTATTCTATGAAATTCTCGCTCACCCAAGATTTTCGCGAGCTATCTTCCAACTGAGTGGGGACTGCATCCGTTTGATGCTAGAGTTCGCTAACCGTGGTGCTGGTAAAGGATCTCTGTACTCCAAAGAACTTAGGGATCCTACATTCGCAGACCTAGAGATAATTGCTGAGAAATACACAGTAGCGAGTTTCTTTGAGAACTATGAACTATCTCCATGAAGAAAGAGAATACTCGCTGGGGTATTCGCTTAAAAAGGAAAGATAACATTGATGAAGCTAAAATTCTCATGCAAGATATTGACTGGCATTCTGGTAAAAACACAACTCCTCGCCAATCCAAAGATGATAAATGGTGTGTTTTTCCTTTAATGCTAAAAGGACCTTACATTGCTGGGTCAAATGTTCTTCCTGCGAATCTCGCTGCTTATCAACCTTGGGTTTTCTCTTGGCCCGAGAAGGAGAAAGAGGTATGTTTCTTCCCATTTAGCTCACTTTATATTTCTTTATTTTTTTATTATTTGTTCGCTAACTCTTGCGACATTCTGCAGATCCAAAAACTGAAAGATAGTTATAACAGGACTGGGAAAGCTAGTACTCTGTTAGCTCTTCGCTCATACACAGATGAGGTAAGAAATTTTCTCTTATGATTTTAAACTGTATTGTTGCTTCCATTTCTTATTTCTATCTGTGTGTGAAGATTATTGCTGAAATAGAAGACCTGATGTTGCGAAGACTGGTGATAAAGGTAAAGGTGCTCTTCGCAGAGAAAATCAACTGCTCCTCCTTCAAAGAAAAGGAAAGTCCGTTCTTCTTCTCCTTCAAATATTCCTCCTCATGAAAATTCCGAAAGTGACAAGGATGATGAGGACAATGATGATCTTGCCGCAAGTGAAGATTTTCCACCTGAATCTTCTATGGCTAAGCTCTCTGGCCTCTTTTCTGATTCTCTGCAAGGAATGGGAGATAGCCAATTCGCAACACCTGCAAGCTCTCGCTACATTTGCGATGTCCCTTTGCTGGATGGTGATAGTTCTCTTCGTGGAGTTTCTAGATCAGTGACTCCCGACTTCTTGCATTCCCTCAATAGTCTGGTATATTTTATCCTTTTATTTCTTCATTGTCATAACTCAAAATTTCTTTCTATATTAATATTTTTATATTTTCTCGCAGGCTGGAAAAGCTTCTTTCGCTGTTGCCTCGGATCTAGAGAGAGACGCGAAAATCTTGAAAAGAAGAATCTTCAATTTCGCACAAAGAATGAAGAATTGGAAGCTGAAGTTAAAGGTCTTCGCGAGAAAAATAGACAACTAGAAATTGATTCTTCTTCGTATAAGAACAAAATCTCTAGTCTTCATCAAGCTAATAATCAACTTTACGGTATGTTACTTTTCTCTTTTCCCTTCATTCATTCATCCTGTTGTTTTATCTTATTTAAATGATCCTTTTTGCAGACATTTATGGTCTTTCTGATGAAGCTACCCTTCTTCATTCATTTCCTAATGCCTTGGATAATGATACCCTTCTTGAGCGTCTTAACAATTCCTTAAATAGTTTCTCAAATGATAGAATTTCATCTCTTTCTCTAAATGAGCTTAGATCCAAATTTCTCCTCTTAGAGATTGACCATAGATCTAGTTTAGGCTTAGGCAACCGACTTAAGCGTATCCTTCTTGATTCTAAAGAGAAAACCAATGAGTTAGCGGTCTCATAGATGATAAAGATCGCATCTCTGATCAAGGTGCTAAGGATTTGGCGAAATTCCAAGAGACTCTTCTTGAAGTTCAATTTGAACAAGATGAAGCTAGCCACAAGAACATCGAGCTATGCGAAAGAGAAAACCAAATTCGTTCTCGTCTTCTTATAAGTAATGAGGATGAATTTGTTTGGGCTGCGAAAATCTTAGATGATGCCAGAAAAGATTTAGGTGTAAATGTTAGTCTCCAAGTTGAGCATACAGCCTTGATTAGAGATATGATTTCTGACAGAGAAGGTTACTAACTGCTCTTCTTTACCAATCTTTTGCTTCTTATGAATTTTCATCAAGTTAATAATTGATTGTCTTTTGCTCGCAGATTCTGAAAGTAGATATCGTGAAAAGATTGAGGAACTCGAAGCTGAAAAGGAGGAACTCGCAAAGAATCTTTCTTCTCGCAACGACAAGTATTCTAGATTAAAGAATCAAATCAAGATCACTGTTGCGAATTTTAAGAATGATGCTATGCATTTTCGCAATCAAACTATCCAAATGGTTTGTGACGATCATAATATCCCTCATTCTGATTATCCTTGTCTCTTGGAAGAGATCCCACAGAATACTCCCAGTTGATTATTCTGATAGCGAAGCTGATGATGAAGAATCTGATGGTGATGAAGGTTCTGATGGTGATGAAGATTCTGACGCAGACGAAGAAGGGAACAAGTCTGATGAAGATAATGAAGGATCAACTAAGAAGTAGTCTTTGTTTCTTTCTTTGATTCTTGTAATACTTGTACATTTATTCCTTCTTTCTGTATATTGTGTTTCTTTCATTTTGACCTGCATTCATTAAAACAATTCTTCCTTGCAATACAGTTAATCAATATAATCATTAATTTTTGAATCTTTGAGTAAATCTATCATATGGAGACAAATAACATTTTCTAATTTCATTCATTCCCATACTTGCCTCTGTTATTTGTATCCAAATGAGAGATTTTATAAATTTTCTTATTTTATGCCTCAATTTCGCAGTTTATGTATAACTTCGCAATCTTATGCGAAGTGAATTTTGATTCTTTTCAAAATCTCATTCCTGTGTGGTCTTATTTTGCCTTCCTAATTAAAGGTCTTATTATGCCACCTCTTGTCATTGCGACAAAATCGCAGGACGTCCTTGCACTTTCATGCAAAAACCCATTGATCTTGCCTTAACTTTTTCTTTTGTATTATGGCCTCTTCAGGAATGTTGCGACAATATGACAGGCCTAAATATTCTTGCGAAAATAAAGCCCCATGACATTGTCGTCTTGCGACGAAATCGCAGGACGTCTTCGCACTTTCATGCGAAAACCCATTGATCTCGTCTTATCTTTTTCTTTTGTATTATTGCCTCTTCAGGATTGTTGCACAAATATGACAAGCCTTAATACCCTTGCGAATAAAAAGCCTCATGACATTTGCGTCTTAAGACACTTATCAGCTCCCTAATGGAGGGTGCCGCCCTTATCTCCCCCTGGTTGCCCCTTCAAGGAGGCGTACTTCTACCATACAAGGTTAGCTCCTCCCATCCAGTCTTAACAACAACCAGTTTTTTCGCAGCCTCTTATCCCTTTTACCTATAGGGCTTATGGTTACGAGACTGCACCCTAAGTGGGGTTTTCTTCAGGCCGAGTGCAGTATAAGCCAAGACTTGTCAAGAATGGAAAGTACGCTTCAAACCCCTGGCACTCTTGACTCAACCGTGTACCTCGGCGCCTTGATCAGATCTGCACTCCTTGGGAGAGTCCTTATTACCTTAGTCGCCCAACCTAAGTCATATGCTTAAGCTGAGAATCCAAGGTGCCTCTCCCGGATGGGCTTTATTGACCCCAAATCTCCATGACTCAGGTTCCGGTGGCGGTGTAGCCTTTCCCTGAGCCATGCAACAGGTACCCCCTTATATGACGTACTTTAGGTCTTACATTTGCCTCTTGCGAAATTGTATTCGCGAACTAGGGTGTACGCCATAAAGGTTCGCCCTTTCTCTTTTGTCATTTTTCTCTGATTGTCTTCTGTAAAATTCATTATCTCTGCGAGAGTCTCGCACATCATCATATTGTATTTGATTTCGCAATCTCAATTTTGTCATTCAATAAAATGTATTTTTGAGAATTTTACTTATTGCGAGAGTGTCGCAACAACTTAATCATTCATACATTTCTTGTTTTTATTACCTTTGCCATCCTCTGCTACTGCTTCCTTGGTAGTGGTATGTTCATCATTTTTATTCTGAGCTAGCATTAGTTTCGCAACATCTTCTTCTTTTCTTTCGATTGCATCCACCATCAACCTCTCACTTCTTGTGTATCTTTGATTTTGTGTCGCCAATTTTCCTTCTTGTTTGCTCTTCCTTCGCAAGATTCTATCTCAGTTTCGTAACACCTCTTTCCTTCAACCCAATCTCCCTTTATGATTCCTACACCACTGGGGTGAGGGAATTTGATGCACTGGTGGAAAGTTGAAGCTACACCTAGAATCCCATGTAGCCAAGGTCGACCAATTAACGCATTGTAGGGTGATTCTACATCAACGACACAGAATAAGATTTCAGAAGATATTCCCTTCAATGGAATTCGCATAGTAACCTCCCCTTTAGGCTTGTTAGCAGTACCATTAAAACCATATATCTTATATGTTGATGGTATAAGATCATCATCTCTTCCTCCCATAGTTTTATAAGTATGAAAATAAGATGTTCACAGAGCTTCCAGTATCGATTAGAATTCTATTAATTCCCATGAATCTTCAGCTTCATCATCCTCATCTTCTTTCGGTTTTGGATTAATTTCTAATTTTACTACCAATGGATTATCATGCACCTCTTCTCCTTCGGGAATTTCTTCTGCGGTAAAAGAAATGATCTGTTTCTGCCATTCCTCTAGTGGCGAGATTTTCGCAATATTCATAATTTCTCTTCCATCATTATCTCTTGCGAACACTCTACTAAAACATTGTCATGAAAATCTTCAATTGTCTTATGAATGTACGATAGAGTGACAGAATAGATTTTGCTTTTGCACCAACTTCTATGAAGAATGTTTCCTTCTTTTTCATCGTGTTCACTTTGTGATGCTCTGGTGGTGGTGGCAGTGTTGAGATTGTGGATGCCCTACCAAAAAGTGGTTTAGTTTTCCTTGATCTATCATTCTCAAAATAATTCTTTTTACATTTCTGCAATCATTTGTTGTATGTCCATGAAAATGATGATAAGAACAAAACTCATGGCTTCCGTGGTTTGGAGGTGGTTCCGTTCCCATGTTCCATGGTGTTGGTATATTCTCCATCAAAATTATAGCTTCCCATATTTTCTCCACACTTGCATTTAGAGGTGGCATCTTGATTTCTTCCCATACTACCTTGTGACTCCTTGTCCTCTATTATAGTTTTGTCTTTGACCTCCATAAGTTTCTTGTGGTTGATCGAGTCTTTGAATCTTGTTATTTCCACCACGATTGTAGAAATTTCTTTCTCTTTCATACTCCTCTTGATCTCGGCTTCCCATAGCCACCAGTTTCTGTTGATTGTTACCCTCACCTTCTCTTGTTGTACTTGCGAAGTATTCGCTACTGTGTTTATTAGCTTGGGTAATAAGCTTGCATTCGCTGTTTGTGAGTGTTCGCAACTGGATATGATTCCATTTCATTTTGCCTTTCCTCTAGAGCAATGTATTCTTCTTGAAGTTCTCGCAATTCAGTCATTGTGATCGTATTCTTGACTCTGAAAATTTGGACATACAATAGGTTTGTTGCAAACATAGCATTGATAAATGATAATATAAGATATCTCTCATCTACACGGCCAGCCATTTCGCTACACATAGTTCTCCATCTTTTAGTCAGGTGTTTCAAACTTTCGCCAATCCTCTGTTTTAATCCAAACACATCTTCTATACCAGGTCGCGAAGAATTATTACTTATATATGCCCCTAGGAATGTAGTCTGCAAATGATTGAAGGATGTTATTGTATTCTTTGGTAGACCTTCAAACCATTTTAACGCCTCTCCTGTTAAGCTGGATGCGAAATACTTGCCCAATACGACATCATGATTTTCCCATTGTAACATGCACCTCACATAGGCTTTAATGTGTTGAATTGCACAAGTTGTTCCATCAAAAATGCTGGTTAATGCGGGCAAATTGCATTTCGGTGGTATTCCTCCTAATTGTACTTCCCTTGTAAATGGAGTTTTCGCAGCTTCTTCTATTGCTTCATCCAATTGTCTTCTGCTTACTTCTCCTCTATTATTTAGCATTCCTCTCATTTATTCTAATTCTTTCAAGATTTGTTTATTTACACCTGAATTTTGGTCCATTGGTCTTTTTAATTTCACCTCTCTTCTTCTGCGTTCATGTCTTTCTTCTCTCGCGAAATTTTGCATTTCTTCTTCATTATTCTCATCTTGTCTTCTTCTGCGAGTTTGTTCTTTATCTCTATCTTGAATTCGCAAATGATTATGTATCTCATTTTCCCCTTCATGATTTTGTTCATTCCTTATTAATTTCATTCGCTGCCTTTCAGCCATTCTCTTTATTCTATCGTACTCTTCATTGATATTATTGTTATTCCGGTTTTGTGTACGCCTTCTTTCTCGATTGTCGTGATTGTTCTGGCGAATTGTCTCCTGAAGCTCTTGTTCTTCCATTTCCGCTCTCAATCTTTCACGTTCGCAAATTAAACGTGCTTGTTCACCATAATGTCTTTCAATTTCTTCTTCAATTGTATGTTGATTTCTTTGAGTTTCTCTTTCATGTAAAATTCTTCTTCCTTCCTCTCGATTTCCTTCGCCATCTTGGTCATTTCTTCCCTGACATTGTCCGTTCTCTTGATTTCCACCATTTTTCCCATCATCAAAAGTTTCATTTTGTGGAACGTAACGATCATCAGCTCTTTCTCTATTTTCGCGATATTCTTCATTAAGATTTGATATTTCTTCTTGAATATTGTTTCCAACATTGATTGTGGGTGAGTTTCGCCTCATTTCTCTTCTAGTCTATCTTGAATATGATTTTGTAATACTTCTCGATCTTCTATTCTGTAGTCTTATATTCTCCATCCTTAATTCGTGATTTTGCCTTGTTAGTTTTGCACGTTCTTCTGCCTCAGCTCTTATTTCTTCATGTATTCTTCGTCTCAACGTTTCTAACGCTCCAATTTCCTCATCTCCATGAATTATTCCTTCATCTGCTTCTTGATTTCTCTCTACCTGTCTATGGTTTCTGTTTTGCTGCTCTTCTTCTACTTCTTCTGCCGAATTTGATTGTCAAGTGTGTATACTCACCCTATCATAATCTGTATTCCTCCCTTGTACTAGTGTTTGTTGAATTGGTGGTTGAATTTGATTTTCTCTATTACTTCTCATTCTAGTAGATTCTCCCATTTCACTTCTTTCACTCCCAGCAATTCTCTTGCTTCTTCTAACAGTAATCGGTTGTTCGGATGTATTTCTTCTTCTAGCCATTTCTTCAATGTTAACAATATTACAAGAAATTATGGAAAATTCTTAATCAATCACTCTAAATCTTCACAAATCTCAATATTAATTTTCAGCCTTTTCTAGAATAATCTTCAATACCTCCCTGTTTCTAGCGCCATTATGTAGTTGCAGGAAATCCTACATTACACCCCTCATATGATTTCATTATTACTCAACTCATTTTTAGATTTACACTCTTAATTTTATTGATCAATCTTTGAATGTTCTTACAAGAAAAGATAAAGGAATCAAGAATGACCTCTGCACTAGACTTTCTCTCTCCTATTTACTTGTTTCTTACTCAAAAAGATCTCTCTCCTTTATTTACAACTTGAACGACTATTTATAGGGAAATACATAGTGGAAGATAGCTAATCTGTCCTTTATTTTCAGGTATAGTTTGCAACATTCTCGCAACCTTACAAATGTTAATTTCGCAAGCTTTCTAATTTTCGCAGAACTATCACATCTTTCTCGTGATTCTAGCTGACGTCGTTTATCGTATCATTTCTGAAATTGTTCTGCGACGCTATTGTGTTGTGTAGTTGATAATTTCGCTGAGACATTATCGTTGCGAGATTATGATCCTACAACCAGCGGGTGATAATCCTAACTCTAGGTCAACATAACTGGCATATACAAGAGCACCAGTGGTCGACTTTATTGAATTTATTCCGGTTGGTCTGATGGTCTGGTCTCAATTCTTTCTTTTTTTTCTTTTTTTTTTCTTTTTTTTTTATTTATTTCTATTTTTTTTAATCTCAATCACTCTATTTCACCCTAGCAATGGTAACAACTTGAATCGTGTGCCCCACCAAATCACTTATAAGAAAATAAAAATAAAAATAGAAGGTGAATAGGATTCAACGAGATATGGCGAAACTACCATATTTTTTTTTCTAACACCTGAGCTCTGTGCTTTTATGAATAGACTCTATAGATGTTTCCATCTAATCAGATTGGTTCCTCAACTCCTAAAACCAAGATGCTTCCATCCACTTAGATTAGTTAGTGCTATCCTTAATAGGCATAAATTTCTAGGCTCTGGAGTTTATTTATTTATACTGCAACTAAAAAGTTTCTCTCATACTCCCAAACTTAAATCTAACATTGTCCTCAATGTTCGAAAGATGAAATTAAAAGCATGAACAAGGAGAAACTGTTACCACTTGAAGAAAAGAGTTAAGGAAAGATATTACCGTGTTGCATGAGCATGGATTACCTCCCAAGAAGTGCTAAGTTTAAAGTCTTCATCCAAACTAAGAAAGGATTAGTCACCTTATAGAATCATAGAGTAATAGACGGAATAACTGCGGATCACCAAAACCAAATAGGACTATCACAAGTAAAAGGAATCTGCAACATGCCAAGAAAATTAGCAAATAAAGCACACCCTTGTCTAGTTTCCTGTTTAAGGAAACTACATCTAGTTGTGGTTCTGGTTCAGGTTCTATAACTGGGTCTAGATAAAATATTTTCATGGACTGCATTTCCTCGTAGTTAAGATCCGATTCAGGTATCAAAGTCTGGAAAAACTCAAGTAAAAATTTAGAAGCAGATAATAATAACCTAAATAATTGCGGATCCTTAAAGTCAATCAAATTTGACTTAAAAAACTGACCACAATGAAAGTGGTGGTCTTCCTTAAACAAATGTGTCGACCCTAATCTCCTAAAATAATTAGGTTTAGTCTCAAAACTTAATAATTGACACATCTGAAACTTATACATTCCCACAATTGGTTGAAAAATATTTGATGGGAAAACAAGGTCAATTTGGGTATTATCGCCTGGATAAACCACATCAACCAGAGGATGGGTTTTTAACAACTGAACTTCTTTATGGATATTATTAGGTTTGGGAAAGCTAGTATGAAGGTAATCTGGCACAATGGTTGAGGCACATATATAATTTCCCAAGTGAGGGACCTTTCTAAGAGTTAAATCACATGGAGAATGATAATCACCCCCAAACTTAGAGTTTTTAGTGTCTCTAGAAAGACTAGTCACAACTTCCCTAGTTTCAAGGTCATCAGATTCCTGAAAATGGTCAATTGATTCTTCTAAGTCAGGTTCATCCTTACTCATCTCTACGAGTTCACTTTCTTTGTCTAAGACTATTGTTTCTAAATCTAAATCGCTAGACTCAAAATAAACCCGTTCCTCTAAACCATCATTGGCTTCGTAAAAAGGAAATACTACATCGTCTAAAACGAGGGTATTTCTAGTCAAATCCTCGTCCTTTTGAATAGGTGAATAATTTTTAAATATATTTGGATTTGTACTAGAATTATCATTATAAATCTCAATCGGAGTAACAAATTCCTGATCACTGTGCCTACATATTTCAGATTCTTCATCAATATTATCCTCATCACAATCATCATAATAACATGAAAATGATTGAACCTCATCTAAACAAGTAGTGTTACCAATTCTAACCTCGTCATCCTGATTATAAAAATTGTCCTCATTTTCACGGGTGATATTGGAAAGAATGTATTGGCAATCAAGAGTAATTCGAGCAATTCTTTCTTCCGTCTCTAACTCTAACCTACGTGTTGACTCAGCAAACTCACTTGTTGACTCATTTAACTTACATGTAGACTCATCTAAATTCCTGAAGTTATCTTCCAAAGAAGTTTCACTCACCGTTACAGTTCTTTTGTCCATAACTAAGTCATTTGTGTCCGCTAACTTATATGCCGACTCAAGTAACTTACGCGTTGACTCAAGTATCTTACGTGCCTCATCTAGAGAAGAGGAATTACAAGAATTTTGCTCGTATGACCAGTATTCATGTGAATAGTAATTTGGCTCACCATGGTATGAGCCATAATTTTCAAAAGGTTGGCGTTCCCAACCACTATTCACACTATGGTCAAAGTAATGTCCATTTTGAAAATCATTCGGATATTCGTTGTATTGGCTATTGTAATACCAGTTCGACATTATCAACACAAAATAAACCCACTGACAGGGGATTCGCGGGTGTTTAGAAAAACTTACCTCCCGTTCCAGACGGGGGATGAACCGTTGAAGTTGACTCGGGCCACGACTCCTATATCATGTACGAACCCGAGGGGCCGACACAGTATCGTAACTGTCGTCCTTCCCTGCAGCAGTTTTATTTATATTAACCCTACCTTAGGGTTTTAAAAAAAAATATCCAATGTCCCAAAAAAAATAGAGTTCGAAAAGTGTCCAAAAATAAATAAAAAAAATTACAAAAAGTAAAACCTATTTACAGTTTCTAAAAATAATAAAAGAAATAACTATATACAAAAAAAATTTCTTCTTCACTCCTTTTGGATTCCTCTTTTCTTTTCGTCTTTGGCTTCGCTTTTCTTTTCAGCACTTTCTCTCTTTTTCTTTAGCTCAGCTCCAAATCTGAAAGCAAACAAGAAATACCAAAGCGCGTAAAAAAGAACAAAAATAATAAAAATAAAACCTAAAAACAAATCTATACACAAGTCCGCGTCGGCGGCACCAAAAATTGATGAAATTTTATATAGTGGTAATTAGGTTGTCGTTCACTCAGACTTGATGAGATTGATTTTTTTTTATTTAAATTATAAAACTGGCAATTATATACAAAATAGTAACGATGTATCGAGAGGTACTAGGACTAGGATTCCACCAAATATTCAAATTCATGCGATTCACCTATTTATTCTAAACCATTATAGCTCATTCTGTAAGAATTTTGACTCTATATCTGCAGCTTCCTATTCTTCTCTGTAGCTTCCCCTAATCACTCGATACCCTCTCTATGACACCCCATCAACATTTATATAGTCACAACACCTCCAAATCTCCTCAATCAATTCGAATAATCCTCCATTAATGATTTTTATTCTCCACGAAGTTCACAGGACCATTCTGAACTCTTTCACGCGTCTGTTGTATACTGATTCATTCCAACACGTTGGAAACACAATATGGATTGATTCAACCTCTTTGTAGCACACGCCAGCTTCCCAAAAATACAACCATAATCTCGAGTTAATATAACTTTCATGTTTTGACGAGGTCTCCTTTTTCTTCCATTCCAAATTCCAAACTCGTTGGCAGTCTTCTCTTGTCGCAACAGGGTAATCACAAACCTATCTCACAAAAATAACCGTGAAAATCTCACCACGTAATTGCCAGATATCACACAATCTCCCGATATCCCCTCACTCCTGTTTCAACGATATAATTATGGTAACTCGGTTGTTTTCCAATTATGCGGCACATACCAGCCCTGGTTTGTCGTAACAGGCAACTACCAAATCAAATCCAACCAAAACTCTGACCGAATATCCTCCAAAATGTTGCATGTAATTCACACTGTAAATTGATTTTTCAAATCAGTTTTTCCCGCCAAAATTATGTTCACGGTCATGAAGATGGGTGCCTCTAGCGAAGTCTGGAGTGCCTTTAGCAGTTGGGTGGAAATAGTAGCCCGGGGTGCAAGTAGCGGTGGGTGCCCCTTAGTAATTAAGGTACCCCTTAGTAATTAAGGTACCCCTTATCCAAAGTGAGGGTCCGAATAGCGGTGTTCTCCGGAGATGCCTAAATCAACTTTTCTAGCCGAATTTTCCAAAAATGTTTATTTCTCAAAAATGCCTACAAACACATAAAACACCAAAATTATTACAAAATCGAGTGCCAACAATATATAGTACTGAGCTCAAATTAGACACAAAAATGTGTCTATCATATACCTGACTATATCTCACTCAACCAGGATTTTTTGTGAGTGAGATTTCAACCTTGTGATTAATTAGCACAAGTATGAGCCTTGAGCTCATCAAATGACCGTTGTTTACGATTAAATCTCTTTCTCTTGATCTTTGAGGAAAAACCGTTACGATGTGAAAAGTTATCATAAAATTTGATATCATCAAAGTACGATGTATAGTTTTTATTCTTACCTGAAGCAGTTTGACAGAGGCGATTTAACAATCTGTTAATGATCTCATTATATCGTTCAATTATCATTTTTAGATCGTCTTTCTGTTCGCCATTTTTGCTTCCTTCTTTTGGTACCTTTTCCACATCGAGAACAACATACTCTCCATTTTTAATCGAAGAAGATCCTTGAGCACTTCTTGAACGAAAGGTGTTGGGGAGTTTTTTAAGTTTTTGAACATTTGAAGAGCATCTCGAACTGACTTTCCTAGTAGGATACACAGGGTGCATACTAAAACCAATTGGCTTAGACATACGAATGTCAGTTACACCTTTGAGAATTAAATCTAAGGTGTGTTGAAGACGAATAACAAATTTGTCATTCAATCTAGATTTCTTCCTCTGTTCAACATGATCTTTTGAATTACAAAAGAGACACATCTTTTAACAACCTGAGTGACTAGACAGAATAAATTCAACACCATCGTTGGGAGGTTTCTTCCTTCCATGTGATGTGGACATTCCTTGATTTGAGGAACTCACAGGCACATCTTTCTCAACAGGAAGGAGTTTTAATTTTTCTTCCGAGCCATAAATTTTTCCAGTTATGTCAGAAGCAGTTGGTATATCGGACTCTTTGGAACATTCTTGAATAGAGAGTTTACTCAAGAGAAGTTCAGTTTCCAAATCATCCTCTATGATGTTTTCCTATCGAGAGTCCTGTGAAACACGGACAGAGGTGTTTTCCTCACAAAGGATTTTTTGGAAGAGAGTCACGCTCATTTACCATACCAACAAGGACATTGACTTTGTGTTTCAACCGATTGACATCACCAGGCTGGATCCTAAAAAGTTTTAGAATCACTACACTCTCTTTGGATGTATTCCTTTCAACTTCAGAGTCAGACTCGTCAGTAAGGTAGTCAGGGTAACACTTGTCAATGTAAGTCTGTTTCCTTGGAACACAAGGTTCTTCTATATTCGATATTGACAAATCTTTCTCTTTAATAGACTTTATGGAAACAAAATTTTTGTTTCTTCCTATGCGTTTATCAGAGACAATATCGTTCATCCTCAGATCGCTACAAACACAGACTTATGAGGTCTTCAACGTGTTTGCCTGCTCTGATACCAATTGAAAATGCGGGGGTCTAACAACCACACCCAACAATTCTTTTGGAAATCTGAGAGGACTTACTCCAATATACTTTCTAGAGAATCAACTAGACAGTCAGACTCAATCTATAATAAAGTATATCAAAGATTTTAATATCTCTAACTCTTAATTCAATCCACAATCAACAAATAGAAATCTACGAGACCGATTGAATATAAGAGGAATAAACTTGAACGGTACCAAAGACCAATGTTCAAGGATCAATCAATATCAATCAACAACCAAAGGTTGGATTTCCTAATTGATCGATACAACGTACAACCTGTGATATTTCAATTATATAACAAAATATAATCGGAAAAGAAATAACACAGACACCATAATTTTGTTAATGAGGAAACCGCAAATGCAGAAAAACCCCGGGACCTAGTCCAGTTTGACCACCACACTGTATTAAGCCGCTACAGACACTAGCCTACTGAAAAAGCGGGGGTACAACAACCACACCCAATATTTCGCTTAGCAATCTGCATGGACAAACTCCAATATACTTTCAAGAGAATCAACAAGACTCAATCTTTAAAAAGTATATCAAAGAGTTATATTATCTCGATCTCTCGATTTAATCCTTGCTCAAGCAAATAGGAATCTGCGAGTCTGATTAAATATAAGAGAGATAACTTGGATGGTACCAAAGACTAATATCCAAGTGTCAATCAATTTAAATAAACAACCAAAGGTCGGATATTCTAATTGATTGAACCTAACGCGCAACCTGTGATATGTCAATTATAAAGATAAACAATATAATGCGGAAATAGAAACAACACAGACACCGAAATTTTGTTAACGAGGAAACCGGAAATGTAGAAAAACCCCAGGACATAGTACAGATTGAATACACACTGTATTAAGCCGCTACAGACACCAGCCTACTACAAAATAACTTCGGTCTGGACTGTAGTTGAACCCCAATCAATCTCACACGGATCCAAGGTACAATTATTCTCATATGCCTCTAATCCCAGTAGGATACTACGTACTTGATTCCCTTAGCTGATCTCACCCACAACTAAGAGTTGCTACGACCCAAAGTCGAAGACTTTAATAAACAAATATGTGTCACACAGAAAAGTCTACGGTAATAGATAAATCCATCTCTCACAGATATACCTACGAGTTTTGTTCCGTGAACAGGAACCAATTGATAATCCGGACTTATATTCCCGAAGAACAGCCTAGTATTATCAATCACCTCACAATAATCTAAACCGTATGGTGGCGAAAGAATATATTGTGGAATCACAAACGATGAGACGAAGATGTTTGTGACTACTTTTATATCTTGCCTATCGGAGATATTAATCCCAAGCCAATCATTACGATTATACTCAACACGATAGAATCAGCAAGATCAGATCACACAACTACGAGAAAGTAGTATCGGCTTGGCTTCACAATCCCAATGAAGTCTTTAAGTCGTTAACCTGGTTTTTAAGAAGAAACCAAAGGTTAAAGGAGAATCGACTCTAGCTTATACAACTAGTATCACACAGAAGGTGTGGGGATTAGGTTTCCCAGTTGCTAGAGTTCTCCCTTATATAGTCTTTCAAATCAAGGTTTGCAATCAATGTTAGATTAGTAACAAAGCATTCAATATTCACCGTTAGATGAAAACTTGATTAGATTCAAGATAATATCTTTCAACCGTTGGATCGAAAACTTATCTTGTTACACACAAATGAAATGCACGATTTTAGGTTTGTGTAACCGTACCCAAACATGTACATTCGTTGGTTCAACAAAAGTTAACCAAATGGTTATCCATATGATCACTTTCATATCAACCATATTCTTCTTCACCATAACTAATTCAAATGACTCAAATGAACTAGTTAGAGAGTTGTTCAATTGCAAGGAAATCTTATGTAACTACACAAGACAAAATTGAAGCAAAAACGATTTGATTCACTCGAATCGATTCATGAACTTTATAGCCACGTTTTGCAATTTGCATTCCTTAGTTTATATATATATAAGTTCACAAAAGATCATCTTTAGATATAACAAACTCAAGTTCGCATACTAGGTTCGCGGACTTAATTTCCCGGAAAGAGTTCACAAACTCCAGCAGAAATTCTCGGGATGAGAACCTCCGCCAGTTCGCGGACTGATTTCCCAGCTCTTGTTCCGGTTTTCCTGATTAACAAAGTATGTATACTTTGGTTCAAGGAATAAGGACTTATACATATATGTGTTGTCACACAATGCTTACATCCAACAATGGTTATATAATTTAAACTCTCATTTCAATCATTGAAACATTCTTAGAGGACGTTATATAGTTGTTATTCACACTATTTTTCGTCGAAGCCATTTTCAAAGTGATTGAAATATAACATGACTTTCATCACCAGGTAAAGATGAACTTGTCCAAAGCGAAAGCTTACCAACACATATTTCGAGAAATAAATAGGCGAGATAAACTCGGCTCGAAATAGCAAATGCGTATAATCAAAGTCTATATAGCAAAACAACTTTTGTCTCAAGATAGGAGATAGAGTAGATAGACTTTTGAGCGATAGATAAGTTCAAGTGTCCACATACCTTTTAGTCGATGAAGTTCCACCAGTTTCTGGAGTAGTTCTTCGTCTTGTATGATGATTTCCATGGAGTTCTTGAGCTCAAGTACACTTTCTATCCTAATCCAAGACTTAGCTATACTAGACTAGAAATCAAGACTTATAGTTTTGATCACTAACATTGACAACCATGCTTGAGATAGCAACGCATGCGAGTTCGACCGAGCAGTGCTCTAATAATCTCCCCCTTTGTCAATTTTAGTGACAAACTATCAATACATATGGAATACAAAAATAAATACATAAACTTTTGTAGCTCTGTAGTTGCAGGAAATCCTACACTACACCCCTCATATGATTTCATTATTGATCAACTCATTTTTAGGTTTACACTCTTAATTTTATTGATTAATTTTTGAATGTTCTTACAAGAAAGATAAAGAAATCAAGAATGAACTCTGCTCTGAACTTTCTCTCTCCTATTTACTTGTTTCTTACTCAAAAAAGATATCTCCCTCCTTTGCAACTCGAATGACTATTTATAACGAAATACATAGTGGATGACAGCTAATCTGTCCTTATTTTCGGATATGGTTTGCGACATTCTCGCAACCTTACAAATGTTAACTTCGCAAGTTCTCTAATTTTCGCAAGACTATCACATCTTTCTCATGATCCTTGTTGACGTCGTTTCTGAAATTGTTCTGCGACACTATTGTGCAATACCATTGATAGTTTCGCTAAGACATAATTGTTGCGAGATTCTGATCCTACATCTTGCCTCTTCTCAAATATTCTCTGCAAAATAGAGAATGATGTGAGAAATGCCGCAACTGCTTATCTTTTCATATTCCACATTTATCACACGTACTATCTCTTCCATTTATTTCTTGACACGTCTTCTGTAACCGCTAATTTTCAACCGCTCACGTCTCTTCGTCTTGATGGTGTTTATTTCTTAGAGAAGTAAATTTTCTTTATATACTCTTCTCCCCCCCTCTTTCCACTTTTCTTTTTACTTTCTCTTCTATTTTTATTCTCTCATCTCTGCAACTCTGTCATTCTTCTGCAAATTCTGCTGCTGTGATTTTTTCTTCCTTCAATTCTTTTACTTTTTATACATTCACATACTCTGTATTTAAACATGGCTCCAAGTGGTTATAGATATGAGAAGAATCTACAAGATGTCCAAAAAGATCTTTCTAATAAAGGTCTTTCACTCTCCCCCATTTGTGAATGCTAAATCAATTCTTTCTGTCAAGCTTTTCTCCAATCAAAAATGTGATGATCAATCAATCATAATTTCGCTAGGTCAACTTCTCGCAGGTCTCCCTATTCCTCTTTATAACCCAGACATTCCTTTATTTTATGAAATTCTCGCTCATCCGAAATTTTCGCGAGCCATTTTCCAACTAAGTGGGGACTGCATCCGTTTGAATGATGCTAGAGTTCGCTAATCGTGGTGCTGGTAAAATATCTCTTTACTCCACAGAACTTAGGGATCCAAAATTCGTAGACCTAGAGATAGTTGCTGAGAAATATACAGTGGCGAATTTCTTTGAAAATTACGAACTTATCTCCATGAAGAAAGAGAATACTCGCTGGGGTATTCGATTAAGAAGGAAAGATAACATTGATGAAGCAAAAATTCTTATGCAAGATATTGACTGGAATTCTGGTAAAAATACAACTCCTTGCCAATCAAAAGATGACAAATGGTGTGTGTTTCCTTTAATGCTAAAGGGTCCTTATATTGCTGGATCAAACGTTCTTCCTGCGAATCTCGCTGCATATCAACCTTGGGTCTTCTCCTGGCCCGAGAAGGAGAAAGAGGTATGTTTCTCTCCTTTAACTCATTTTGTATTTCTTTATTGATTTTTACTATTTTGTTCGCTAACTCTTGCGGCATTTCGCAAATCCAAAAACTAAAGGATAGTTATAACAGGACTGGGAAATCTAGTACTCTGTTAGCTCTTCGCTCATACACAGATGAGGTAAGAAATTTTCTCTTATGAATTTAAATAGTACTGTTACTTCCATGCTTCCATTTCTTATTTCTATCTGTGTGTGAAGGTTATTACTGAAGTAGAAGGATCTGTTGATGCTGCGAAGATTGGTGATAAAGATAAAGGTACTCTTCGCAGGGAAAAATCAACTGGTCCTCCTCCAAAGAAAAGAAAAGTTCGTTCTCCTTCTCCTTCAAATGCTCTTCCTAATGAAAGTTCTGAAAATGATAAGGGTGATGAAGATAACGATGATCTTGCTGCAACGGAAGATTCTCCACCTGAATCTTCTATGACTAAGCTTTCTGGGCTCTTTTCTGATTCTATACAAGGGATGGGAGATAGCCAATTCGCAAATACCTGCAAATCTCTCGCTACTCTTTGTGATATCCCTTTACTGGATGGCGATAACTCTCTTTGCAGAGTTTCTAGATCCGTGACTCCCGACTTCTTGCATTCTCTCAATAGTCTGGTATACTTTTATCTTTTTACTTTTTTATTGTTATAACTCAAAATCTCTTTCTATATTAATATTTTTTATTTCTTTTCGCAGGCTGGAAAAGCTTCTTTTGTTGTTGCCTCAGATCTGGAGAGAAGACGCGAAAATCTTGAAAAGAAGAATCTTCAATTTCGCAAAAAAATGAAGAATTGGAAGCTGAAGTTAAAAATATTCGTGATAAAAATAGACAATTAGAAATTGATTCTTCCTCGTATAAGAATAAAATTTCTAGTCTTCAACAAGCTAATAATCAGCTCTACGGTATGTTACTTTTCTCTTTTCTCTTTATTCATTCATCCTGTTGTTTTATCTTATTTAAATAATCCTTTTTGCAGACATCTATGGTCTTTCTGATGAAGCTACCCTTCTTCGCTAATTCCCTAATGCCTTGGATAATGATACCCTTCTTGAACGTCTTAACAATTCCTTAAATAGCTTTTCAAATGATAGAATTTCATCTCTTTCTCTAAATGAACTTAGATCGAAATTTCGCCTCTTAGAAATTGATCATGGATCCAGTTTTGGCTTAGCCAACAGATTTAAGCGTCTCCTTATTGATTCCAAAGAGAAAACCAATGAATTAAGAACCAAAATTAGCGGTCTCATAGATGATAAGGATCGTATCTCTGATCAAGGTGCCAAGGCTTTAGCGAAATTCTAAGAGGCTCTTCTTGAAGTTCAACTCGAGCGAGATGAAGCTAACCGCAAGAATATTGAACTCTGCGAAAGGGAAAATCAAATTCGTTCTCGTCTTCTCATAAGTAGTGAGGATGAATTTGTCTGGGCTGCGAAAATTTTAGATGATGCTAGAAAAGATTTAGGCGTAAATGTTAATCTCCAAGTTGAACATACATCCTTGATTACATACATGATTTCTGACAGAGAAGGTTGCTAATTGCTCTTCTTTATTAATCTTTTGCTTCTTATGAATTTTCATCAAGTTAATAATTGGTTGCCTTTTGTTCGCAGATTCTGAAAATAAATATCGTGAAAAGATTGAAGAACTTGAAGCTGAAAAGAAGGAACTCGCAAAGAATCTTTCTTCTCGCAACGACAAGTATTCTAGATTGAAGAATCAAATCATAATCACTGTTGAGATTTTAAGAATGACGTTATGCACTTTCGCAATCAAACCATCCATATGGTTTGTGATGATCATAATATCCCTCATTCTGATTATCCTTGTCTTTTAGAAGAAATCCCACAGAATACTCCCAGTTTGATTATCTCTGATAGCGAAGCTGATGATGAAGAGTCCGATAGTGATGGAAGTTCTGATGGTGATAAAGATTCTGACGCAGATGAAGAAGGAAACAAGTCTGGTGAAGATAATGAGGATTAACCAAGAAATAATCTTTACTTCTTTCTTTGATTCTTTGTAATACTTGTACACTTATTTCTTCTTTCTGTATATTTCCTGCATGAATGAAAACAATTCTTATTTGCAATACAATTAATCAATATAATTATTAACTTTGAATTTTTGAGTAAATCTCTCACATGGAGATAAATAACATTTTCTAATTTCATACATTCCCATACTTGCCTCTGTTATTTAAATCCAAATGAGAGATTTCATATAATTTTTCTTATTGTATAACTTCGCAGCCTTTTGCGAAGTGATTTTTGTTTCTTTTCAAAATCTCATTCCTGTGTGGTCTTATTTTGCCTTCCTAATTAAAGGTCTTATTATGCCTCCTCTTGTCATTGCGACAAAATCGCAGGTCGTCCTTGCATTTTCATGCAAAAACCCATTGATCTTGCCTTAACTTTTTATTTTGTATTATGGCCTCTTCAGGAATGTTGCGACAATATGATAGGCCTAAATATTCTTGCGAAAATAAATCCCCATGACATTGCCGTCTTGCGACGAAATCGCAGGACGTCTTCGCACTTTCATGCGAAAACCCATTGATTTAGTCTTATCTTTTTCTTTTGTATTATTGCCTCTTCAGGATTGTTGCACAAATATGACAAGCCTTAATACCCTTGCGAATAAAAATTCTCATGACATTTGCGTCTTAAGACACTTATCAGCTCCCTAATGGAGGGTGTCGCCCTTATCTCCCCCCTGGTTGCCCCTTCAAGGAGGCGTACTTCTACCATACAAGGTTAGCTCCTCCCATCCAGTCTTAACAACAACCAGTTATTTTCGCAGCCTCTTATCCCTTTTACCTATAGGGTTTATGGTTACGAGACTGCACCCTAAGTGGGGTTTTCTTCAGGCCGAGTGCAGTATAAGCCAAGACTTGTCAAGAATGGCAAGGACGCTTCAAACACCCTCGACACCCTTGACTCAACCGTGTACCTCGGCGCCTTGATCAGATTCTGCACTCCTTGGGAGAGTCCTTATTACCTTAGTCTCCTAACCTAAGTCGTATGCTTAAGTTAAGAATCCAAGGTGCCTCTCCCGGATGGGCTTCATTGACCCCAAATCTCCATGACTCAGGTTCCGGTGGCGGTGTAACCTTTCCCTGAGCCATGTAACAGGTACCCCCTAATATGACGTACTTTAGGTCTTACATTTGCCTCTTGCGAAATTTTATTCGCGAACTAGGGTGTACGCCATAAAGGTTTGCCTTTTTCTTTTATGTCATTCTTCTCTGATTATTTTCTGTAAAATTCGTTATCTCTGTGAGAGTCTCGCAATTTATACTATTGTATCTGAATTTCGCAATCTCAATTTTGTTGTTCAATCAAATGTATTTTGAGAATTTTACTTATTGCGAGATTATCGCAACAACTTAATCATTCATACATTTCTTGTTTTTATTACTTTTGCCCTCCTATGCTTCTTTATGATTTTCTGCTACTGCTTCCTTGGTAATGGTATGTTCATCCTTTTTATCTGAGCTAGCATTAATTTTGCAACATCTCTTCTCCTTTCTTTTCGATTGTATCCACCATCAACTTCTCACTTCTTTGTACATCCTTGATTTTGTGTCGCCAGTTTTCCTTCTTGTTTGCTCTTCCTTCGCAAGATTCTATCTCAGTTTCGTAACATTTCTTTCCTTCAACCCAATCTCCCTTTATGATTCCTACACCATTGGGGTGAGGGAATTTGATGCATTGATGGAAAGTTGAAGCTACACCTAGAATCCCATGTAGCCAAGGTCGACCAATTAATGCATTGTAGGGTGATTCTACATCAACGACACAGAATGAGATTTCAGAAGATATTCCCTTCAATGGAATTTGCATAGTAACCTCCCCTTTAGGCTTGTTAGCAGTACCATTAAAACCATATATCTTATATGTTGATGGTATAAGATCATCATCTCTTCCACCCATGGTTTTATAAGTATGATAAAATAAGATGTTCACAGAGCTTCCAGTATCGACTAGGATTCTATTGATTGCCCATGAATCTTCAGCTTCATCATCCTCATCTTCTTTTGGTTTTGGATTAATTTCTAATTTTATTACCAATGGATTGTCATGCACCTCTTCTCCTTCGGGAATTTCTTCTGCGGTAAAAGAAATGATCTGTTTCTGCCATTCCTCTAGTCGCGAAATTTTCGCAATATTCATAATTTCTCTCCATTATTATCTCTTGCGAACACTCTACTTAAAACATTATCATGAAAATCTTCAATTGTCTTATATGAATGTACGATAGAGTGACAGAATAGATTTTTTGCTTTTGCACCAACTTCTATGAAGAATGTTTCTTTCTTTTTCATCGTATTCACTTTGTGATGTTCTGGCGGTGGTGGTAATGGTTGAGATTGCGGATGCCCTACCAGAAAGTCGTTTAGTTTTCCTTGATCTATCATTCTCAAAATAATTCTCTTTACATTTCTGCAATCGTTTGTGGTATGTCCATGAAAATGATGATAGAACAAAATTCATGACTTCTGTGATTTGGGGGCGGTTCCGTTCCCATGTTCCATGGTGTTGGTATATTCTCCATCAAAATTATAGCTTCCCATATCTTCTACACTTGCCTTTAGAGGTGGCATCTTGATTTCTTCCCATATTACTTGTGACCTCCTTGCCCTCTATTAAAGTTTGGTCTTTGACCTCCATAAGTTTCTTGCGGTTGATCGAGTCTTTGAATCTTGTTATTTCCTCCACGACTGTAGAAATTTCTTTCTCTTTCATACTCTTCTTGATCTCGGCTCCCCATAGCTACCAATTTCTGCTGATTGTTACTTGTCCTTTTCTTGTTGTACTTGCGAAGTATTCGCCACTGTTTATTAGCTTGGGTAATAAGCTTGCATTCGCTGTTTGTGAGCTGGTGTTCGCAACTGGATATGATTCCATTTCATTTTGTTTTTCCTCTAAAGCAATGTATTCTTCTTGAAGTTCTCGCAATTCAGTCATTGTAATCGTATTCTTGACTCTGAAAATTTGAACATACAACAGGTTTGTTGCAAACATAGCATTGATAAATGATAATATGAGATATCTCTCATCTACACGGCCAGCCATTTCGCTACACATAGTTCTCCATCTTTTAGTCAAGTGTTTCAAACTTTCGCCAATCCTTTGTTTTAATCCAAACACATCTTCTATACCAGGTCATGAGGAATTATTACTTATATATGATCCCAAGAATGTGGTCTGCAAATGATTGAAGGAGGTTATTGTATTCTTTGGTAAACCTTCAAACCATTTTAATGCTTCTCCTGTTAAGCTGGATGCGAAATACTTGAACAATACCGCATCATGATTTTCCCATTGTAACATGCACCTCACATAAGCTTTAATGTGTTGAATTGCACAAGTTGTTCCATCGAAAATGCTGGTTAATGCGGGCAAATTGCATTTCGGTGGTATTCCTCCTAATTGTACTTCCCTTGCAAATGGAGTTTTCGCATCTTCTTCTATTGCTTCATCCAATTGTCTTCTACCTACTTCTCCTCTGTTAATTAGCATTCCTCTCATTTCTTCTAATTCTTTCAAGATTTGTTTATTTACACCTGAATCTTGGCCCATTGGTCTCTTTAATTTTGCTTCTCTTCTTCTGCGTTCACGTCTATATTCTCTTGCGAAATTTCGTATCTCTTCTTCATTATCCTCATCTCATCTTCTTCTGCGATTCTCTTCCTCATCCCTATCTTGAATTCTCAAATGATGATGTCGTTCATTTTCCCTTCCATAATTTTGTTCATTTCTTATCAACTCAATTCGCTGTCTTTCAGCTATTCTCTTCACTCTATCATACTCCTCATTGAGATTATCATTATTCCGGTTTTGTATACGCCTTCTTTCTCGATTGTCATGATTGTTTTGGCGAATTGTCTCCTGAAGCTCTTGCTCTTCCATTTCCGCTCTCAACCTTTCACGTTCGCAGATTAAACGTGCTTGTTCAGCATTATGTCTTTCAATTTCTTCTTCAATTGTCTGTTGATTTCTTTGATTTTCTCTCACATGTAAAATTCTTCTTCCCTCCTCTTGATTTCCTTCGCCATCTTGGTCATTTTGTCTTTGAATTTGCCCGTTCTCTTGATTTCCTCCAATTTTCCCATCATCAAAAGTTTCATTTTGTGGAATATAACGATCATCAGTTCTTTCTCTATTTTCGCGATATTCTTCATTAGGATTTGATATTTCTTCTTGAATATTGTTTCCAGCATTGATCGTGGGTGAATTTTGCCTCATTTCTCTTCTAGTCGATCTGGAATATGATTTTGTAATACTTCTCGATCTTCTGTTATGCAATCTGATATTCTCCATCCTTAATTCGTGATTTTGCCTTGTTAGATTCACACGTTCCTCTGCCTCAGCTCTTCTTTCTTCATGTATTCTTCGTCTCAATGTTTCTAACGCTCCAATTTCCTCATTTCCATGAATTATTCCTTCATCTGCTTCTTGATTTCTCTCTTCCTGTCTATAATTTCTATTTTGTTGTTCTTCTTCTATTTCTTCTGCTGAATTTGATCGCCGAGTGTGTACGCTCACTCTGTCATAATCTGTATTCCTCTCTTGAACTAATGTCTGTTGAATTGGCGATTGAATTAGATTTTCTCTATTATTTCTCATTCTAGTAGATTCTCCCATTTCACTTCTTTTTCTTCCAGCAATTCTCTTGCTTCTTCTAATAGTAGTCGGTTGTTCGGATGTATTTCTTCTTCTAGACATTTCTTCAATGCTAACAATATTGCAAGAAATTATGAAAAATTCTTAATCAATCACTTTAAATTTTCACAAATCTCAATATCAATCTTTAGTTTTCTTTAGAATAATCTTCAACTCGTCCCTGTTTCTAGTGCCATTATGTAGTTGCAGGAAATCCTACACTACACCCCTCATATGATTTCATTGTTGATCAACTCATTTTTAGGTTTACACTCTTAATTTTATTGATTAATTTTTGAATGTTCTTACACGAAAGATAAAGAAATCAAGAATGAACTCTGCTCTGAACTTTCTCTTTCCTATTTACTTGTTTCTTACTCAAAAAAGATCTCTCCCTCTTTTGCAACTCGAATGACTATTTATAAGGAAATACATAGTGGATGACAGCTAATCTATCCTTTATTTTCGGATATGGTTTGCGACATTCTCGCAACCTTACAAATGTTAACTTCGCAAGCTCTCTAATTTTCGCAAGACTATCACATCTTTCTCATGATCCTTACTGACGTCGTTTCTGAAATTGTTCTGCGACGCTATTGTGCAATACCATTGATAGTTTCGCTAAGACATAATTGTTGCGAGATTCTGATCCTACAAGATCCTATTCCACATGCCTAATCTTCAACATTACTCGAAATCTTCGTCACTTCCAAGTACTCCAATGATCCCAAAGGTTGTAAGTGCAGCATCATCGTTGTTGAAAATCTGTAGCTATAACAATGAGAAAACATAATTCTCGATCATTGTTATCCATATCATTACACAGCGTCAAAGTTCAATTGTATCACAACTTCAACAACAATACTATGGTGATATGTATCACCCCCCCTTAGTCAATACTCCATCTCACATGGAAACCGCCCCCCCTTACATAATGATCCGAAAACCATATGTATTTGTAGTGTGAACTACATATTAATTCTCCCCCTTTTTGTCAATAAAATTGGCAAAGGTACAAGAACCGGATCCTAATGAAATTTCCGAAATAGACATTTCATGTCCAAAAGAAAGTACATACCAACTTGTCTAGATGCAATCATAAAGCTGAAGCTAAATGCTTTCATCAAGGAGTTTATAAAGATACAAGATAACTCCTATAATATTCCACACCGCACTCCCCACAAAGATTTGTCAATTAAGCACAAGTTCAATTAAGAAATTTCTCCCATAATATATCATTCCCGAAAGAACAACAAGAGCGACCTTAATTTCGTGAGAAAAGAAGGATTTCTTTGGACACAACAAATCACATACGAATATGAATTTGAATCCAAAAATACTCAATTAGATTAATCACACGAGAACCCATAATTAATCTAATCGGAAATATACAATCAAATTAACCATAAAAAGTGATAAATTTAATTGGTCATGCTCTACATAAGAGAATTTATGGAGCAACAACTAAGTTAATCATAAGAAGATAATCAACTCAGTCGAAAGTGCCCAACATAAGAAAACTTACGAAGCCTCACGGTAATACATAAAAATATGGATCAGGGAAGATCAGTACTGCGGAATACACAAGGATTCATTCTATTTTCCATCACTATTCGCAAAATGACATACACTAGACATAACTCTTGTAAACAAAAGATTTTAACCTATCTTCCATCAATAATTGACGTAATAGGCTTAACTTTTGTGATGTCAAAAGTCCATTCATTCTTTTATCAATACATGCATATCGACATACGAAAGACTTAACTTTTGACAAGGTATGGGACAATCATAGTTCACGGACGCAAACACACATATCCCATATATTGCAATATATAAAACCATAAAGGTTAATACTACAAAAATCATCTTCCAAACAATTTTAGAATTTAAACAAATAAACCTAAAAACATGAAGATGAAAACATTGGACATAGCTATGTGTAATCACAATAATGGCTATTCCAAACTCTAGTTATTCTTCTAAATAAAACAAGAAAAGAAGATTTACTAGGCAAACTATCTCTTAGAGAACATGATTTAAAAAAAAAACTATACCCAGTTAGCAACTAGAGATTGAATAAGGACGATCTCATCAGTTGCTTTCTTCAGTTCGTTTTTCAGAAAATCAAGATTCCTTGTTGCAATTCCGAGTTGTTCACTAACAATCTTAAAATCTCGAAGAAGATTTCCTACCAGTTGTGAAGACATCTGAACTGGTAGTTCGTTTTCATGATGGATATCATGATAGCATGTTATGAAACACATGATTCTTATGAAACTCGATAGTCTTTCCTTTCTTGACTTCATCATCTTTGTTGCTTCCATCCATTGTGCACACAAAAAAATTCAGCAGAATCTTTTGACCTTATGGAACAATGTATCAGTTGATGACACATATTTATATAAAGATGTTCCATAAAAACCCTAGGAAACTTGATGTCCGTGTGGGTCAGGTGTACGTGTACTCGTGGTCACAACTTTACGTGACCAAACAGAATGGAGGACCAGAGCTGAACAAAGGATGAACTTCTTAAATCCAAGAACATAATTGCTGAGAAGCAACTACTTGGAGGAGGGACGATTAAACAGGGAATTTTTCTCAATAGAGGATGATAAGAATTATCTTCAAGAAGAAAGAACTGGAGCGGGGCTCAACAAATTTTTAAGATTATCAAAAACAACAACAAAGATACGACCTTGACAGCTTCCTCAAGACAATGTTCTTGAGAGCTACGAGCATCCTTCTTTAATCAAAGAGAAGGATGCTTCATTGAGCAGTCATGGTGTATTTAGATGAGCATTTTGCTCATCAATATTGTTTTCTTCTTTTTCTCCTTTCAGAGGATTTACAGAAAAATCACTCGAGTTAGTTAAAGGAGTTTTATCAAGAGAGGAGCACGGAGTACCTGAGCCAGTTGCTTTCATTGTCTTTTTGATGCTCCGTATGAGTCTGTTTATGCTAATCTTGAGCTCTGATACTCGATTATTAATATGAATGAAATCTGGAGCAGATACCTCTGGTTTACTGTCCTTTTTAACAGTAGAAACGGAATTTGGCTTTTATTTGTTTTTTCTTTGCCTTTTTCTCTTCTCGGAGTTATTTGAGAAGTCAGTTGCCTTTCTGCCGTTTTTCCTTCTACCATTATAGGCATTTTTATTTTCAAATGCACAATTAAGAAAAGACCTATCACAGTATTTTTCTTGATTGTCAACAATGCCTTTTACTCCAACATGAGAGACAGGTTTAAGAACTTCTATAGACATCCAAACAACAATGTTGTGAAGTTTTTCATTCCTCAAACGAAAACGACATATTCGTTCAGGATGTCCTTTATTTCCGCAATAAAAGTAGTTAAAGGATCTGCTCTTGACTGTTCTCGTGGGAGTAGTTTTAGAAGGAACATTATCCTTGTTTTTAGGAACATCACCAGCTGCAAGAGTTTTTTTACATGAAGGAATATCACTAGATTTAACAAAATTGATCTTACTATTTTTTGGAGCGTCTATTCCTTTATAGCCCAGACCACGCGTATCACGATGTTCTTTACATGCTCCACTCATAGAAGATAATTTAGTAGAGCTAGAATTAAATTTACTCAGATTCTCTTCCAGTGATTTCACTTTACCAAGAGCAGTTGCACGGTCAGTCTCCAAGGATTTTTCTTTGGAGAGAAGACTGAGTTCTTTGTCATCAAAACATTTTTGTTGAGAGTCATATCTTGCCTCAGCTTCTGCAAGTCTTTCTTTCAACACACAAAGATTTCGAAGAAGATTATCGCATTCTAACCTTTTTGAGCGAACATCTTCTTGATGATATTTAACGATAGATTGTAAGAGTTTATATCCACCATCATATCCTTTAAAGAGTTTTCTCAATTTTATGTTTTCTTGACAAAGAGGAGCCATGTATTTACTCAAGCAGGTTGTTGACTTCTTTTCTTTCAAAGCACAGTCAAATAGCTTGATATATTGAGAGACTTCCTCATCAATACTTTGTCCTTCTTCTGAATCACTGTCATCGGAAAGATCATCCAACTGTTCATCAAGAGATTTTTCCCAGTTGAATGCAGATTCAGTCAAAGGACTAGATACAAAGTTTTTCTCAGAAGCTTCTGGACAAGGATACGCACACGAGTTATTCTGAGTTGATGTTGTGTTATCAGAGATAATCTTATCCATAGAGTCAGATCGCTACAAACACATACTTGTAAGGTCTTTAAACGTGTTTTCCTGCTTTGATACCAATTGAAAAAGCGGGGGTACAACAACTACACCCAATATTTCGCTTAGCAATCTGTATGGACAAACTCCAATATACTTTTAAGAGAATCAACAAGACTCAATCTTTAAAAAGTATATCAAAGAGTTATATTATCTCGATCTCTCGATTTAATCCTTGTTCAATAAAATAAGAATCTGCGAGTCTGATTAAATATAAGAGAGATAACTTGGATGGTACCAAAGACCAATATCCAAGTGTCAATCAATTTAAATCAACAACCAAAGGTCGGATATTCTAATTGATTGAACCTAATTCACAACCTGTAATATTTCAATTATATTGTTTAGAAATAACACAGACACCAGAATTTTGTTAACGAGGAAACCGCAAATGAAGAAAAACCCCGGGACCTAGTCCAGATTGAACACACACTGTATTAAGCCGCTACAGACACTAGCCTACTACAAACTAACTTCGGTCTGGACTGTAGTTGAACCCCAATCAATCTCACACTAATCCAAGGTACAGTTATGCTCCTACGACTCTGATCCCAGCAGGATGCTACGTACTTGATTCCCTTAGCTGATCTCACCCACAACTAAGAGTTGGTACGACCCAAAGTCGAAGACTTTAATAAACAAATCTGTATCACACAGAAAATTCTACGATAATAGATAAATCTGTCTCCCACAGAAATACCTACCAGTTTTTGTTTCGTCTTTTGATAAATCAAGGTGAACAGGAACCAATTGATAACCCGGACTTATATTCCCGAAGAACATCATAGTATTATCAATCACCTCACAATAATCTTAATCGACGCGGCGAAAGAAGATATTTTGGAATCACAAACGATGAGACGAAGATGTTTGTGACTACTTTTATATCTTGCCTATCGGAGATATTAATCTCAAGCCAATCGTTGCGATTGTACTCAACACGATAGAATCAACAAGATTAGATCACACAACTACGAGAAAGTAGTATTGGTCTGGCTTCACAATCCCAATGAAGTCTTTAAGTCGTTAACCTAGTTCTTAAGAAGAAACCAAAGGTTAAAGGAGAATCGACTCTAGCTTATACAACTAGTATCACACAGAAGGTGTGGGTATTAGGTTTCCCAGTTGCTAGAGTTCTCCCTTATATAGTCTTTCAAATCCGGGTTTGCAATCAATGTTAGCTTAGTAACAAAGCACCAATATTCACGGTTAGATGAAAACCTGATTAGATTCAATCTAATATCTTTCAACCGTTGGATCGAAAACTTAGCTTGTTACACACAAATGAAATGCACGATTTTAGGTTTGTGTAACCGTACCCAAACATGTACATTCGTTGGTTTAACAATAGTTAACCAAATGGTTAGTCATATGATCACTTTCATATCAACCATATTCTTCTTCACCATAACTAGTTCAAATGACTCAAATGAACTAGTTAGAGAGTTGTTCAATTGCAAGGAAATCTTACGTAACTACAAAAGACACAATTGAAGAAAAGACAATTTGATCACTCGAATCGACTCATGAACTTTATAGCCACGGTTTGCAATTTGCATTCCTTAGTTTATATAAATATAAGTTCACAAAATATCGTCTTTAGATATAACCAACTCAAGTTCATAGACTAGGTTCGCGGACTTAAGTTCACGGAAGGAGTTCACAAACTCCAGTAGAAATTCTCGGGATGAGAACCTCCGCCAGTTTGCTGACTGAGTTCCCAGCTCTTGTTCCGGTTTTCCTGATCAACAAAGTACGCATACTTTGGTTCAAGGAATAAGGATTTATACATATATGTGTTGTCACATAATGCTTATATCCAACAATGGTTATATAATCTAAACTCTCATTTCAATCATTGAAACATTCTTAGAGGACTTTATATAGTTGTTATTCACAAACTATTTTTCGTCAAAGCCATTTTCAAAGTGATTGAAACATTACATGACTTTCGTCACTAGGTAAAGATGAACTTGGCCAAAGCGAAAGCTTACCAACACATATTTCGAGAAATAGATAGGCGAGATAAACTCAGCTCGAAATAGCAAATGTGTATAATCAAAGTCTATATAACAAAACGACTTTTGTCTCAAGATAGGAGATAGAGTAGATAGACTTTTGAGTGATAGATAAGTTCAAATCTCCACATACCTTTTATTCGATGAAGTTCCACCAGTTCCTTGAGTAGTTCTTCGTCTTGTATGATGAACTAGATAAGCGAGATAAACTCCGCTCGAAATATCAAATGTGTATAGTGTAAAAGTCTATATAGCTATACGACTTGGTCTCATTAGAAGATGGAATAGAGTATACTTTTGAGTGATAGATAAGTTTTTGTCTCCAAATACCTTTTGTTGATGAAGTTCCTCCAAGATCTTCTTTTTCAGTTGGTGAACGCCGTGAAGTGTAAAGCTCAACTACACACTTCTATCCTAATCCGAGACATAGCTATAAGTAGACTAGAAATCAAGTATATAGTTTTGATCAACTAAACTCGACAAACAATCTTGAGATAGCAACACTTGCGAGTTCGACCGAGCAGTGCTCTAACACATATCTATAGCTAGTTTAGGGTTAATCATCGAGCGATAACCTTGAATACGAGTAGCATGATATGATTACGGATTGTAGTGATACTTTCTTGTAATCATATGTAGAAATTGACCTTCATTCGAATTGTTTGCGCAATGTATTTCAATTGCATTGATTAGCCAATTTCACCATTCTTAATGCACTTTTGGAAATTGAACTTGATTAGCTCAACGCATCGGGTTATTCTCTAGGTAGTATTCATACTTGCATCGTTTTACATGGAAGTGTGATGATTTTAGGAAATTAACGGAGTAACTTGATCTCTTGATACTCTAGGGCTTTTGATGATAACGAGATTAAACATGAATTCCAATCATACATTCAAACACTGCTTACAATTGAAGATGAAACCTTTATCCAATACTTTCACATCCTTGATTTACGTGCTACGTTTTCTTATTTGTTTTTATTTTAGTTTTATTTAGATAAAATCATAATATCCCCCTTGTTATTCATAGGAAACCGAAACAAACGACAACCAAGACCTCTCTGTGGGAACGGTCCTTTCTTACCCTTGTTATTTAATATATTTTGAGTAGTGAGAAAGTAATATTATTTTTGACGCATACGATAGAAATCAGCAAATGACATGGCATAAATTTAGATAGACATCCTATTAGTCAACCTCTTGTTTCGGAGGTTCACCAAGAGGATTTGTTACCATCCTTGTCAGTTTTTTATGAATAAAAATAGATTAGATATGTTAAAAAATTATTTATAAATCAAAATCTGAAATTTCTCACGGTTCTTTTTCCTTCTCTCTGTTTTTTTATGAACAAATTGTTTTCTACATTTTTTGTTTCCATCGAAAGCCATTATCATACCATCTCGAAATATCAATTGTATTTCATCACTGCATCATCTTTCGACTGAGTAACTTTTTCTCTTCTTCTTGTCAGCTTCATATTGTTATGTCTGGGGTAACATCATAGTGTAGCCGTATCAGGATTAATTAATATGCTTATTCGGATTCATGGGTTTGTAGTTTAGAGGATATTTTCTAAAAGTTTAAGGGTTATTTAATGTTTGGTATCTGGCAAATGACCAGCACATTGCTTTGGTACCCAACATTTGCAATATTAAGGGTTGGTACCTAGATCCGTCGAAGACTGTCAAGTCAGAACCAATGTTAAACACAAATCTACTGCGATTCTCCATTCCCAGTTCAGATCAACTTTTGTAGTTCGACCCTAATGCCTTTACATCAAAACAACAAGTGAAATCAATTGTATCACTCTCCAATTTACGCATTTGGGGAGGACGACCAGATGTTATATGAAGCTTCAAGCTTGCCCATCCACAATTTCTTACTACTTCTCAATCTCTCTAGAATTCTCAGAAATTGATTCACGATCATAAGGGTCGATGGGTATTCTTCTTCACAGATAAAGAAAAGTTTGGCTTTTTTAATTATGTGTGGATACTACGGTATCTAACCAGGTATGTTTGAATAAAGTTGGGGTTTAATTTTGAAATTGGGGTCTTCATAGAGATGGATAACTATGTACATGATTCTCTGGCATTTAGTCTTCATATTAGGTTACACAAACTCACAATTACTCAATTTCATTATTCGCTGAAATTAATATCATAAAATCCGTTGAAATTGGATTCTCAAATCATCAACTACAGCGTCTTGCCGTCTTCGATATTTGCAGAACAGGTTTGCATAACACCTTGGTTTGCAGGCCTTTTAGTTGTTCGACAAAATTCCCAGGAGCAAAAATTAAGTATATTTGTTACCATGATATTTTTAAATTTTCAACCTTCTGATTAAACTTAATTTTGATGATGTGGCTGTCTCATTTGTTACCTCACAATGTGATTCATCATTTCACTATTAAGTTTAATGTTGGGGTTACATACCAGATAAGTCTCAGCAAAAAAAAAAAAAACATACCAGATAAGTTCCTAATTTTATTTATTGTTTTTTTTTTTTGCCAAGTAAAAGTTTTATTGCTAAGAAGAGCAATTACACAGTGGAGTTAAGGAAACTTGGGACATTTCCCCACCATTCCCCTGAGGTTCTAGACCTCTTGCTAAATTTGGCTGCTTGATCAGCCATAATAATATGGTTCCTTTTTAAGAAGTTAAATTGAGAAAACAAAAAATTGGAAGCTAAAGTTTTATAGTCATTTATGAATGTTTTATTATATCAGTATAACTGGTTGGAAGATGAGTTCAGAGACTCAGTAACTACTTTAGCATCACTAATAAAACAAATCTTCTGCAAGCTTTTCTCTTTTTCCCATTGCACTGCCTCCAAAACAGCCAGACTTTCTGCTTCTTCAGCATTCCTCCCTGATCCTGCCTTAAGCTTGCATCCAATGAAGTAGCCTGAGATATCTGTCAAAATAAGATCAATACCAGAGAATTTAGTATCCTTATCAAAAGTTGCATCACAGAAAAAATAACACACTCATGTGGTAAAGAGACAGTGACAGAAGATAAGTTCTTTTCTTCTGCAAGATCATGAGAGGGGACAGAAAGAGGAGTATCATTTTTTAAATAGATTTCTGTGTCATTGACTAGTTTAAGAGCCAATCTAGCTGTAGAGAAATGATTGAAAACTTTCTCCTGAAAAGTGTGGAAGCATCTATCTTTCCATATGCTCCAAGCAATAGTAAAAACATCAATTGCCTTATCTTTCAAGGAGTTATCCATGGTTCACTTGATGACCCAATCATGAATAGTGAGGGAGGATGCAATATCATGTTCAATTAGATCTGCATAAGGTTAGATGAGTTACAAGCTCAGGTTCTAATACAAATGGAGATTTGTCATAGTCCTAGAATACAAGCTCGGCTAGACATGGAAGCTGAGAAGAAACGACAAAAACCATTTTATTTTTTCTTCCCAATTTACTTTCTTTAGTTTTACTTCAGTTTCAACTTTCAACAAGACGAACAAAAAAAGAAAAAAAACCAAAACGATAGATGAATTTATAAAATTGCATTAAAGTTACAGGTACATCTGATTCTCTTTTCATTCATGTAATTCTTGGTAATGAGTTTGAGAATTTTAAGGGTTTTGGAAATTTTTCTGTAGTTGTATGAAACTCTATAGAATTGTTAATTTCTGGGGTTTATGAAATTTGGATTCAATAAGCTGCAATAATTCCCCATGAAAGTGGAAAGAACCATAATTGCAACGGATAGCTGATATGATCTACATTGTCCTAAGTTTTTGAACAATGACAACAACTGCCTGCGTTAGTATTTCAATGTTACAGTATAGTTGCCGTTCTGAACTATGTTTGTTTTTGTGATGTTGGCTTTAAATTTTGGGTTCGTAACACAACATACATACATTGGGCTTACTGCAAAAGCAAATTCCAAGAAATTGCTTAATTAGCTACCTTCACCAAGTCCATACAGACCACACAAAAGTATAGACATAACAAATCAAGAAAAACATTGACACTTCTCTGATCATTCAAATCAAGTTGCTCTTGCTCTTATTCGGATGGTTATTTGTATGGGAACACAATTTGGTATTCTGTCTATGCCATTTGAGTAGAGATGAGCATTTGGATAAGCAAAGACTCCAAATGCTTATCGTGTAACCTTTGATTTGTCTGCAAGATATCAAGGAGCTGTAACCAGTGATGATGAGTTAAAAATAAGTAGCATCTTTATCAATTTTTTACCACTCCTGAAAAATATTGCTTCAGATATGCCATAATAATGGGTTATGTCTGCAATAGTTGAGTGCTTTAGTTGCAAGTTCAATAAGAAGCAACTAGATTATATTTTGAACTCACGTATTGTTCAAGATTTCAAATTAATCTTATCGCTTCTTGGTTCATGTTGAAGACTTAGTCTCACTGCTAATATCAAATATATCGTATAGTTAGCTAACTTTGCTTGGCTGTTCTTGTGTCTTTAATGGTTTCAATAAAAAAATAAAAATTATTCATCGAATCTTTTCTGAATATTCTTTCTTACGGATGCAGTCTCTTATTTTGACTTCCACTCATCAGTTGTTAACTTCTTATTTTTACAAGGTTTAATTCTTATCTTTGTTATGGATCTTTACTGGAGAAATCAAATGGCAGTGGCGCATCAGCTTCTTTTCTGTGGACAAAGACGCACCGTAAGGTTCCTTTATGCTTTGGACTGCCTTGGAGGATTCACTGCCAACTTTAACCATGCTTCAATCTGGGGGAATTCCAGTGGCAGGCAAAAAAAAACGTAAGTTCATTCACGCTATAAAAGAGTCTGTGGAGCATATATTTTGTCATTGCAATATTTTTTGGGGAGGTTTGGATGTATTTTTTGAGAATCTTACGCAGTTTGTCGTAAAATGGGTTTTTCCAAGCTCAGTGTTGCAAAAAGATTTGGCATGGAGGATGAACAATCTTAAAGATTTGGCATGGATCCTATGAAAAGAGAGGAACAAGAGAAATTTCAGGTGAAGAATAAGAACAGTGGCGGTGAACACTTCTATAACCAAATCTGCTCTAATTTTATTGTGTCCAACTTGGAAATCTATATTTCTATTCCGGTTGATCATGTTCTTCTATTCAACTGGAAAACTTTCATCAGACGATATTTCTTTGTAAACACTACGCGAGAGTGTTGATGTCAAACGGCTCGATCTCAAAAGGAACATTAATTATAGGACTTCGTGTGCATCAATTTTGGAATAAAAACTTCAATTATAGGACTTTGTGTGCGTCAGTTATGGAATAAGCAATCGTCTTTTCATGGGGGCAGGCACATCACGAGGGAGAAAGGATACTTTAGATACTTTAATATTTTTGAATAAATAAGGACCAAACAGAATTTCAAAATAGGACCAAATTGATAATTTTCCCATTGAAAAAGTCTCATTGGAGATGCTCTAACAGAGACATTCAGCAACTAACAATACGTGTGAATTTCTCCATTGAAAAAGTCTCATTGGAGATGCTCTAACAGAGACATTCAGCAACTAACAATACGTGTGAAAACTAGACGCACATGACTAACACACGACCAAGTCTATGACTTACCGATCGAGTAGTTTGAGTTTAACCAAAAACTCCAACATTACCACTTATCCTAATTTTTTTTTTAAGCATACATCTTATTAAAAGAAATTAGTTTACAATTTGTCGTGGGTATGTGGTACCCACGGAATCATGAAATAAAATTTGATTAATAAAAGATGGGATTGCCTGGTCCCATATTTTGGTTGATAAACTTCCTGTCTGACTTCCATCCGCCGCATGATTGGCCAACCCGTCGGCTGCTTGATTTCCTTCTTTATAGTTGTGCTGAATAGAAGCCTGTGGGATCTGATGAAATCTAAATTTTATTTCCTCAATCATTCCTGCTATTTGCCAAGGTGGAGGGGTAGAGGAAGTGATGAAGAGCAGTAGGTTTTCCGAGTCGGTTTCAAAGAGAACTTTTGGCCATTGTCTTTCTGTTGCTGTTCTTGAAGCCAAAAGCATAGCCCAAGTTTCCGCAGTTGTAATTCCCAGTGGTTGATCTAGAGCCAATAACATTATTGCGTTTGAATCTCTGCAGATGAACCCTGCTCCTGCAAATCCTGGATGACCTCTGGTAGCTCCATCGGTGTTAATCTTGATCCAGTTGATGTTTGGAATGGACCATCCTACCGATATTGTTGATATCCTTTTGTCTCTTATTGAGTGGTCAAATAACGGGTGTATCTCCTGGAATGATTGGTAGAGAAGAGTGTAGAGCCCCGTAGTATTCTTGTTGCAGTTTTTGTGCCCATGCTAGGATTTCTTCCGAAGTTGTTTGCTTTTGTTGGTATATTAGATCATTCCTAGCCAGCCATAAGGTCCATAATAGAAAACAAAAATAGGAGATTACAGATGTTGGCGCAGGTTGTTGAAGGATTTGGGAAATGGTTGTTTGAGGTGTTAAGGTGAAAGCTGGTGGGGGATTGGAGTTTGGTGAATTTGTAAGTTGATTGAATAAGGTGTTCCATGAATTAGTTGATGTTGAACAATGAATTAGAAGGTGACTCGCCAATTTTGGATCTGTGTTGCATCTTGGGAATATGTCTGAGTTGGTCAAATGGATGTGATGTAAGAGAGAGAATGTTGGTAATCCTTCATTGATGGCTTTCCAACAGAAAAGCCGAATTTTTGGTGGACATGGTAAAGTCCACAGAAATTTGGTAGGTGGTAGAGGGGTGTGATTTGGTTGGCCCTGGGTTAGACATTTGTATCCTGAAGAGGTAGTGTAGTTTCCAGATTTTGAGTGTGCCAGATAATTTTATCCTGGGGACTATTTTGGGGAGGTGGATGTTTATGATTTTTTGGATTATAGGATTGGGAAGGGTGTTTAATTTTTCATGGTTCTAGGAAAGGGATATTGGGTCGATGATATCCGCTACCATTCGGATTGGGTAGCATTGTGTTGGGTCTAGATTTGTTGAGTGTGGAATCCAATTGTCTTCTATTGGGGTTGATAGTCCATTTCCAATACGATGAAATATTAGATGTTGCATGGTAGGGACAATTGATGTCAGTTGTCTCCATTGCGGACTGGAGGAGGAGGGTATAGAATTAATGCCTTGTAGTATTGGTTGTTGATCAAGATACTTTGCACTGAAGAGACTTCCACGGATAGAGTTAGGTTGTTCATGTAGATTCCATATTCTCTTCATGAGAAGTGCTTTATTATGATCATTGCTCTTCCTTATTCCTAGTCCTCCTTCGGATAATGGTTTTGTTACTTTATCCCATCCTATGGGGTGGAGTTTTTTAGTTGTTGAGTCGTGTCCCCAGAAAAAATCTCTGGTGATACGATCTATTTGTTTGTGAATATTGGCGGGTAGGTTTTGTGTTTGCATGATGTGATTTGAAGTGAGAATTAGGGAGGTTTTGATTAGAGTGAGTCTTCCGGCTGGAGTTAGGCATTTTTTCATCCATCCTTTAGCTTTTCGGGCTAATCTCTGTAGGAGGGGAGCGAAGGTTTGAATGAATGTCCTTCCATGTTTGAATTGGACTCCCAGATAGGTTGGAGGTTTTAATGTAGCTGGCATATTGAAGAATTGTTGAAGATCGTTTATCTTGATCAGGTCTAGGTTTGGGTGATGTATAATTACTGATTTGGTAGTATTGATGACTTGTCCAGCAGAAGTGTTATAGGAGAGGGGCAGGGTTTTAAGGTGTCAGTTACTTTGGTCTGAAGCTTTGTATGCGATCGGTAAATCATACGCATACATTAAATGAATAATTGGTGGTGCTTTTTTTGATATGTTAAGTCCTTGGACTAACTTTTGGTTTTGAAGGTTTCCTAGATTTGTTGATAGGATTTCAACACATATGATATAAATATAGGAGGATAGTGGGTCTCCTTGTCTGATACCTCTACTTGGGATGATGTAGCCATGAGGCGTACCATTTATGTTGATCGAGTATGTAACTGTTGTGACGCACAACATAATGTAGTCTATAAAGGCTGGTGGAAATCCTAGTTTTGTAAATGAGGTTTTGATGAATCCCCAATCTAAGCTATCATAGGCTTTCTGGATGTCTAGTTTGAGAGCTATTTTTAGGTTTTTGGTGAGGTTTGAGGTTTTGATATGATGGAAGAGTTCTCCAGCAATGACTATATTATCGTGTATTGATCTTTGTGGAACAAAAGCACTTTGGTAAGGGCTTATCAAAAAGGGGAGAAGGGGTCTAATTCGATTGACCAAATTTTTTGAAATGATTTTATATGTGACGTTACAGAGCCCTATGGGCCTGTACTGTGAAGGTTTTGAAGGGTGGTCGACTTTAGGTATTAGTGTTATGTTTGTGCGATTCATGAGAGGATGCATACTTAAGTTATTAAAAAACTACGAACCATTGGTATCAATTGGGGGTGAGTTGTTTCCCAGAAAACTTTGAAAAACTTACTTGTATAGCCATCTGGAACTGAAGCACTTTCAGAATTTATGGAGAAGAGGGTTTGTTTGATTTCTGTTGTAGTTACTTCCTTCGTAAGTAGTTCCGACTGTCTGGGAGTTAATCTTGGACTGATATTTGTAAAGAGATCTTCATTTATCACTGTAGGCGGCGCCGTATATTATTGAGTGTAGTGATCCAGAATGAGCTGAACAACGTCTTCTTTTTTGTTAATCCAATTGTTTTGTGGGTCTTGTAGTTGTTGTATATTGTTACAGGCTCTGTGAATGGTAGCTGTGAAAAAAGTTGTGTTGAGATCGCCTGATCATAGCCATTGAATTATAGATCTTTGTTGCCAGTATGTCGCATGACATTGTAATAGTTCTACATGGTCTATTCCTAGTTGTTTCTCTTGATGCAGCCAATATTCCAGGTCGGAGCCCGATTGGGTTGCACATTGATGTTGAGCGTGCTTTATGTTGGCTGTCGATTTCTTGATCATAGTTGGCAAGTGGCCAAAAGTTACTTTGTTCCATTCCAAGAGAGTCTGTCCGGTTGTTATGAGCTTGAGTTGGAGGTTGAGGGTAGGTTCATTATCTTGTTGTTGCTCCCAAGCCGATTCAACTACTTGCCTGAGTTGAGGATGAGAGAGCCATAGGTGCTCAAATTTGTAGTTTTTTGTACCCTGCCAGTCCATTGCTTTCTCCTGTAATAGTATTGGTGCGTGATCAGATGCTATTCTTGGAAGATGAGTAACTACTGCATGTGGATTTGCCGTCCTCCAATGTTGGGTTGCCAGAGCTCTATTTAATCTTTCTAGAATGTTATCTTGCCCCATTTGGTTGTTTGTCCAGGTGTAGGGGTCTCCTCGGAACCCAGATCAATAAAACCCATCTAGTCCATCATAGTGAGTAGAGGTTGAGATTGAGCATATGTTACTTGTCTTCCTCCTTTTTTTTTCTGATTGATCTGGGACATCATTTAAATCTCCTAGTAGAATCCAAGGTATGGATGGATTGATGTTGTTAAAGATTGTTGGAAATTCTTGCCAAAGAATTTTCCTTGTATCGGGATGCGGTGGGCCATAGTTACCCGTGCAGAACCATGGTTGTTCTGGAGGTGGTGGCGTAACTTTTGTATGGATGTAGTTTTGAGAGTGGAATAATATTTGGATATTTAGGTTGTCTTCCCACATTAAGCCAAGTCCGCCTCGTCTTCCAATTTTTGGGACGGTGAAGTAATTATTAAATTGAAGGGATTGTGATAATCTTCTTATGTGTTGCTCGTTAGCTAAACTTTCGGAGAAAAATAATATGCTAGGTTTGTGTAGAGAAACCAACCCTTTTAAGTGTTGAATAGATGATGGGAGGTTAATGCCTTGACAATTCCAAGCTAGGATCGTCATACTTGTTTAAATGGGCTTTGCTGCAGGGGGGAGAGTGAGAGGTGTAGGAGGGAATGAGTGAATAAGGTTTAAGTGGGCTTGTACGGAGGAAATGCCTAAATATAAAATCTTCAACAGTTGATGTGCAGATGATATAGGACAGTGGAAGAGAACTGGTTACAAGACCTAAGTAGTATGTAGACTAGTTTAAGGGCAGAGAATATAACTACAAATGTGCTTTATAAACTAGCACTTACAAGTTACAGTTGTGAATGCCAAAAATTACAATTTGATGTATACTGTTACTCCGAGACGGAAGTCTAATACAACAATTAGGGAAACTCTAGGTTGTGTTGCACCTTATATAGATATAATGCAGGACTAAGGTTCTAAAACATAAAACACCGAGGAAAGCAAAAGACAAAGGCTTACACTACTGAATAAATAATAATGCAAATTAAACTAAGAGACCTGAAGAAATGCAAGGTTGAGAATCTACAGGTCCAAAAAGGATTGCCTATAGGTATAGGCTATTAGTGCTCGACTGTGGTAATAGAAGCTGAGTTTTCTGTAATTAACATGATCGTGGTTTATTTGGTGCAGGAGTTGCACTGTTGCTGTTGTTGCTGCTGTTGTTGTTGCTGTTGATAGTCACTTGGTACATATAGGCTGCATTTGTCAGAACAGGTCTGACACAGGGTCTTCAAACTGACGGAATAATCACAATGCGGAAGAGGCGCTGGCAAGTCTGGTTATTATTGTTTCTGAAGGTTGCTCGGGCAAATGACATGATAGCCTTAAAAATTAAATTTCTAGAAGCCAAAGAGATACATATTCTATTCATGAATCCAAAACAAAATACAATAACCCAGCCTCTGCGTTAACGAAAACAAAACAGATCGAAGAAGGATCACAAAGAAGTAACAAAAGTCGCCGAAAAAAGATGATATGTTTAAAACCCCAAAACACTCATAAGACAGAACTGATCGGAACCAACAAAACTATAACCCGATCCTCAAAACAAGACATCTCCATCCATCCTCCCGAGTAAAACACAAGGCATCCTAATTTCTATCAAACTCGAGAAACCTGTTTTTTTTGTCTTTTTGTCTTTTATTTATCTATCTATGTATATATAAAGGACTCTCCTCTCTATTTTTTCACTAAACGCAAACTAAAATCTCCGAAAATCACAGACACAGAAAAATCATATCAAGCGGAATCGAAGAAGGAATTCGTGGAATTCTTGCTTGCTCATACAGAGGTAAGTGTTTTTCGTCTAAGCTTCAACCTTGGACTAATTCACATCATACACTCTTCGGTTTTTCTAGTAAAAAAAAAAGGGTTTGATCATGGTTAACTAGGACAGGGGGAATTTACTGATTCGAAATTTACATCAAAATCAGTGAGGAAACTAACCTTTTTTAAGCCCTAAATTAGTGATGTTGGAGAGTTGTAACCGCAACAGATTTCGTGGCGCGATGCAATGCGGGAATCCACGATGTCTCTACGTATAATAATAAATTAAGTTTGGGTCCTGGTATGAACCAGGGAGATTATCATTGAGCTCACTGGTGAGGTGGGTATCATACATCTATATATATAGCCCCCAAAGTAGGAATCACCAACTAAACTCCTTTCGTACGAGGAGGAGGTAAGAAAGTCTTGAGTTAATAGAACAAAACGTATCTCCACGGGAGAAGAATAATTTGAAACACCTCACTTTTACTATTAAATTTTCAACTCTTGTAGTTTTCAAAGCAATTAATGTCTAAAACCTTTTCTTTTACTTTATGTACAGTTTTACACACTTGGGTATTCACATCATACTTTTTAAACTTGCATCATATATATTCAACTGACAATGGGAAAAATATTTTTCATCCCCTCCAACCTCCTCCTGATAGAGGAGGATCATCAAGATAGATCCTGTTTAATCATCATTATCGACCACATCAGATGAATACTATGCTGAAGAAAAGGCTTGTCGTCACTGTCTATGCACTCTTGGCTAGTATACCTGCTCTCGTCTTTGGCTATTACTTGGGTAATAATTTTTTTTTCTGCCATTTGTACTGCTCTCACCTTAGTATTGCTCTCACCTTTTTCTAAGAAATGGTTGGCTTTTAACCAAACAAAGGTACACAAGTATTTTCCCAGCTGCGGCAGAGCCACAGTTTAAGATTTAGGGTGGCTAGATTAAAATTTTATAAAAAAGTTGGACTGAGTGGACTAAATACTAAACACAAGGTGGGCTAAATACAGAATATAGTCAGAATTTTAGGGGGTTTTATAAGATTATTAGGATTTTAGGGGGCTAGAGCTAGGGTTGGTCAACCCTTGGCTCCACCCATGGCGGTCACCCATTTTGGTACTGCTGCTCTCGCACTTTTTCCGTCTATCGCTTTCTTGCCAATAAAGACTATACAGGCGCAGTTTCGTTTTACATTTGATACTTGTCTTTATTATTGCATTGGAATATTATTTTTTTTGAGAGCAAAAGGGCAAATTTTAATGCATTGGAATATCACTCCATATCCTATTGCGCTGTAATCCTCCCTAACATGTTACAAAGACTTATGTTTCAAATCTTAATTAATTCTATGGTTGAGTTCCAAATCTTTCTAACTTCGGAACAAGCGAAATAAAAAAGATAATGTTTGCTAATTCCATATATTGATATATAGCACGTAGCTTTAAAATGATTCTATGCCACTCACTCTTTGTTATTTAGTTTTAAGTTCGATGCTAACAAAGTTACAAAGTTGACGCTGTGTACACGAGCGTGCTCGTTTTCCATGTCACTCATTCCACTCGGTAGAAAAAGTGACACTTACTATTAGGTCATCAATTAATGAAACTCTTCAAATTTAGAAAGCTCTAAAGTATGTTCATGGTTATTGTTTGTTGTGTGCAGCAGCAATTTGTGCAACGGCTTATGCTCCGGAAGAGGTTAAAAGATCTGCTTGGAAATATGCTCGGGCACAAGTAAGACAATACTACTTCTGTATCGATCTAATTTTATAAATTACATCTTAATAACTATTCTACTACGCTTAGTCATCCATGGTTCGAATCGTAGTCTTACTTATCTTTCCTATTTAACAGCAAAGCATGCTACTGTTTTTTGTTTATGCAGGAAATCAACTGGATGATATTTCTTGAATGTGGAGCTGCTTTTTGTGGTGTTATTTCATTACATGATATTTATCATAATAACGGGCCGTTAGTGTTAATTTCATCTACTGGTTTGCTATTCATTTTCTACGTTCCAACTTTGTGGATCTCCTTGGTAAATTATTTTCCCGATGAAACGCCTTGGCAATCCCCGGGATTAGTTCTTCTTGGAATTGCGGGAGCGTTATCCCTAATATTTTTGACAGTTTACATCTCAGAAATTTCTCCTTCTACCATAAGAGGTGCCCTTGTTAGTACCGTTTTCTTACAGATTGCAGGAGGCCAAATAGTTTATCATCTTCTCAGTCTTCTAAGCTCCTCGACCACTCGGGTACTTTTTTAATTTTAAGGGCATGCACTTGGACTATATTTATGTGGACTTCCAATGAGAATGTTGAACCAATAAGAATTTTAACGGAAAATTTAATTTTGCAGGAAATCCAGTCGTGGCAATGGATGCTTGCTATAATTCTACCTATAATTCATGTTACTGTAACCATATCAGGTGTACTTCCTGAATCTCCTAGGTGGCTCTATCGAAAGGTATAACATATTCAGCTAATAATTTTACAAAATTAGTTGACTCCCATTAGCAAAGGAGTCGATGCAGTTTGACCCGTTCGTATATAAAGCTTTATTGTATATGCTTATATCATCAGATGACCCTGAGTTTAACAAGTAGCTCTCATTTTCTTGATCCATATCCTCAGGGCCACATACAACAAGCGAAGGAATCATTAGAGTTGATACGGTCTTCTTGTGAAGTTTTCAAAGAAGTGAAAGCTATGGAGGTATCCTTAGGGGAGGAGGTTGAAGCAGCCGAAAGACAACAAGAAAAAGAAAAAGAGTTGAAGTTTCTGGATAGGCTAACTATTATTTGGTACAAGGTTCCTTTTGAGAGAATCATCGTTGGTTTTGGTTCAATTGTGGCTCAGCAATTTGTGGGTATAAGCATGATCATGCATTACAGCTACACCATATTTCTCTTGACGACTAACCTATGCAATACTAGTAAAACAGAAAATGGCAATGCAGAGATTGCCTCTTCAAAAATCCCTCTCATCACATCATCTCTTGTTTTAGTTGGTACGTTAATCTGTACCACTTTAGTTGATCGTCTTGGGAGGAGAAGACTTCTTCTTGTTAGCATATGTGGAATAATATCATCTCTCGGGTTATTATCTTGTTTGTTTTATACTGGGAGCAATAGTGTTGGAAACATAATATTTCCTTTTTTGAACAGCAATCTAAGAAATGAGAATCGAGAATTTTGGTACGATATTGGTGAAGAAAGAGCATCTGGTATGGGATTATTAGCATTGACGGCTTTAGCGATGTATATAGTCTTCTATTCATTAGGTATTGGAACAATTCCTTGGATAATAAACTCAGAGATATATCCAATTAAATATAGAACAATTTGTTTGGTAATGATCAATGTTGTTTACTGGTGCTCGAAGATAATAGTGCAAGATTTCTTTTTCGACAGCTTGGGGTGCTATCTTTCTGTTGCAGAGATGCTCTTGATGTTGTTGTTGTTTTCAGTAGGAGTGGGTCTTTTTATTTACATCTACATTCCAGAGACCAAAGGGTTGCAGCTTGAAGAGGTGGAAAAGGTATTGATGCGGGAAAAATATATTAAAATGAATGATTATCACCTGGAAGATGAAGATACGGAGTTGCATAAAGAACTCAGGGCTGTTCTTATTGCTACCTAGTTTGTTATTATTAAGAATTGTAATCCGGCAGTGCTAGTGGTAGGGCAACGGTGGTGGAACAAATTCCCTCCACCATTTAACGGGGTAGACTTTTTAAAACCTGAATGGGACCCTGAAACAGCATTGAATGATTAAATCTTGATGGTCCACCAAATTTATTTGGCCCACACTTAACTTTTACACGTCTCTGGTGTACAGGTATGATGGTTTAGTATAGCACCGCAGGAAGCTTTTTCCTTTCGCACTTATAATGGTCCAGATCTTAAAATTTTCTTTCCCAGTGATTGGATTTTTATTTTTTTCGTATGGAAATTAATCAATACTAGGTGTGACACCCGTGCTCTGCACATGGCAGATATTTGCAGAAAGTATGTTTCATTACAGGTGCATTTTTTGGGTACAAAAATAAAATTTGGGATATATACAGTTGTTGCACACGTACGTTGCACGGTCATAAATGTTTTGTAGAGAAAAGCACGTATTGGTGAATAAAAATAAGCTTAAATATTTTTCTACATGTAAATTAAGATATTTACAGTCACCCGTGAAGTATTTTTCTTTTACTTAAGATATTTTTTTCTTTTACCCGTGAAGTATTTTTTTAACTCAAGATATATTTTATTTTTCCGAGGGAATAAATTAATAAACAGGTAGAAAGATTAAAAAAAATGATTCCCTATGAAGTATTTCTTTTACTTAATATTTTTTTCTTTTACTCGTGATTTTTTTTATTTTATTCAAGATATATTTTATTTTTACACGTGAAAAATTCCCTATTTTAATAAGCAGGTAGAAAGAAAAAAAAATTACTTACAGAATTATTTTCGCATTGGGCCAGGAAGATTTTTTTACTTAATGTATTATTCTGTTATAGGACCCATGGACCATGGATGTGCGGTTCATTAGTATACTAGGGTTTAATCCTTTACTCTTGTATAAATAGAATACTTACCTATGTAATGGAGTTCCTTCCCTTTTCTGGTTAATGAAAAATTATTCTCTCTTCCATTTTCTCTCTCTCTCATATTACTCCAATACGTCATCAGCAACGAGCTCTAACCCTGCTGCTAAGAATTTTTTTTAGATTGGTCTCATACTTCTCAATCAATCAAATCAAAGCCGCTTTAAAAAAAAACGGAAGAAAACACTGCTACCGTCTGGATTTGGTACTTCTCCCTGTTTTTGTTTTCAACATTGCGCTCAAAAGTAAGATCTCGGGAAGGTGGAATTTATTTTTTAGTTTCCTTATCATTTTTTTTAGTGCGCTACGATCAAGGTATACCTAAATCTTTTCTATTTTTTTCTATTCCCCTTTTTTTCTGTAACAGAAAAAAAAAAATTTAACCTATTGATTGATTGTTTGCTAATATTTATATCTTTGGTGTAATATGATCCCTACCTTTAATCCAATCTATGAGTGTTGTCTATGAATCAAAATATATACATATATATATTTTAATTGATTTATGCGCTTATCTATGATTGATTGGTCTCCTGTCCTACCGTTGTTCGTAGTTTTGATGATTCGTAATATATAGGAACGAATCAATATATATATATATATATATATATGATAATACTAAAATAATGTTTTGTTTCTAGTCCTTGTCTGTTTAATCTGTGCACGGGTGAGTATGCCTTGTTTCTGTTTAAGTATGATTTTGTCAGATCTGTTTCACTTTTTTTAAGAAATAAAAATATCAACCATCCCTTCATATTCTTTTTTATGTCTGTGTATCATTTGCTCTGTGTCTAAGAGATAATTTATTCCTTGTTTTTGAATTGTCTCCTATAGGTGTAATGATATGTTCTCAATACTTTCTCGTTTTTCCATGCAAGTCTATGCGCATATGCCTGTTTCTCTACATCCTGTTGGTCTACATTTTGTCCCCTTATGTCCCTTGAAGTTCTGTCTACCATGTACTTCGTTGGATATCATGATACTATTATTATATATATATATCTTATCATTATTGATCCTAGACAGATGACTAAATGTAATGTTGTAATTGTATATTAGTTTTTTTTCTTTTTTATATATTACGATGATAATATTCTGTCCATTTGTGATTGCGTATGTGTGATGTCTGTCTTTATTATGGATCCCCATCCCAACGCCCTGCCTGTAATTAATCTCTTTCAATTAATATATATGTACCGTTTTTTTTTGTTTAGTTTGTTTATTTTAACGTATGCGCGCTCTATAACGTATACTCTTTAATGGATGATTGTAATGTATTTCTTTAATGATAATAATTATTAATATATATATTTACGGTCAATGTATGTGTTTGTATTGATTCTTTTTATTATTATTATATTATTATAATATGACCTATATTTTATCCTTAAAAAATGCATTTATCTAAACCGTTAATGGGGTAATGTCATCTATTAGTTTTTGACTTAACCGAGATACTTTAAGAACCACAAAGAAATTTGGTTCTCACTCTATTGGCCATCAAGAAACTTGGTCTTTAGGAATGCATTAGTCATACTAATGTCCTTTAACCTTGCCTTATGTAGATGAGCAAGAAGGAATATATCCGACAAGAATTCGCACAGTTGGGCATAGATGGACTTTAGTATTACCGTTGGATGGCTGATGTGAAGATCGCTTTTGTGGCAAAAGAATGCACCCGCACCATCATACCCTCTACTGACAAAGATGTTGTCCCAGCAACTTAACAAGAAAAGGCTAAAACCCTTCGATATTTGAAGGTACACATTGACCCTAATCTCCTTTGGGGATACCAACACATGATGTGTCCTAAAGAACTGTGCGATGCATTAGCAAGCCGTTTTGGGAGCATTGAGGATTGTCTTCTCCCACAGTTGAATGAACAGTGGAATGACATTCGTTTTCTTGATTATGTGAAAGTAGGTGATTTCCAAAGAGATATGTTTAAGCTACAATCACAACTCAATTTCGGTGGGATAAAACTCACAAATAAAGATTTGATTCAAAAGACATTGTCTACTTTCCCTTTGGCATATGTTATTCTAGCTAACCAATACCGCATAGAGGTTGATAATAAAAGAATAACAACTTTCAGCAAGTTGATCAACTTATTGCGGGTGGCCGAAAGGCACAATGAAGTTCTAGCAAACAACAATGCTAGATCCCCTGGGAAGAAGAAAATTCTCGAGGCTAACTATGGCAAGGATAACAAAGAAAAACACCCCAAATAAAAGAGTTAAAAATGATGATTCATATTCTCATGCTCCATACTCACGAGGGGATAATAACTCACGGGGAAGAGGACAAAGGGGTCATCGTGGAAAAAAACATGGGCGTGGAGGCCATTCAAATACCTGGTCTAGAGATGTTACTTCTGGACCTAGTGGTAGGGGAAACATTGTTGAAAAAGAACATAAGAACTCCATGCCTAAGAAGGTCGAGAATGACAATGCACCTTGTTACAGATGTGGAATCTCCGGAGATTGGTACCAGCAATGCAAAGCTAGTGCCAAAATAGCAGCGAGCTACAAAAAGTATCGGGAATATATAGATCAAGAAGTTCACTGTGTGGAAGAACATGATCATACCCCAAATGTCAACTTGACCATTTCAGACTTCCAGGGCAAAAAGAACCATGCCCTTATGGAAGCACCTGACTTTGATTGATTGTTATTTTTTTTTTAGTTTTAGTTATCCTTTGAACCTAAAAACTTGTTTATTTTCTTACTTTGTGGTTTAGAAGACTTTGATTTGAATATTTGTTTTGATGACTTAAACTATGTCAGGTAGTCTTAAATTATTGTTTTTTTATTGATGGATCAATAGTTTTTTTTTTAATTTTTATGGGTACTTATTATGCTTTGGATTTATTTTTTTACTGTGATAATATATTGCATGATTGAATTATGTGACCGAATTCTCTGAAGTACCATTTACTTGTAGGAATGTCATCCTCAGAAGAGATTGAGTGCCTAGCTGATAGTGGCACCACACACACTATTTTAAGAAATAGGCAATTATTTTTTGACTTAATTCCTTATAAATACTCTGTGACTACGATGATTGGATCATCACAAGTGATAATTGGGCGAGGTATTGCTCAATTTTTCTTGCCAAATGGCACAATGATTAAAGTCACAGAAGCTCTATATGCACCAAGAGCTAACCCTACCTTGTTGAGCTTCAAAGATATCCGTGCAAATGGTTATCACTTGGAAACTCACTGTGAAAATGGAATTGAATATATAAATATTATCTCTAATACATGTGGAAGAAAACGCATTTTAGAAAAACTAATGAGTCACTGTAGTGGTTTGTACACTACTACTATTCGGATTATCGAACCACATGTTGTTACCAACGATGAACTGTTGAACATTGACTTATACAAGCTTTGGCACGACCGCTTGGGGCACCCGGGTCGTGATATGATGATCTGTGTTTTAAAGAACTCGCACAGACATCCTTTCTTTCGAGTGAAAAGTAAAATGAGACAAAAGACAGTTACAATGCAAAGTAACAACGTCTGAAAACCACTAACATCTACAGAAAATGATGTGCAACCTCTCTCATTCTACTTCATGGACTTTTTCAAAAGCACACCACTCATTTTGCAAAGCTTGTTCTTTAGCAAAGACGGGAGCGAGACCATCCTATGCTAAAGATACAAAACAAAACATTCCATTCTTACAAAGAATACAAGGTGATATTTGTGGACCTGTACATCCAGAGTGCGGACCATTCAGGTATTTTATGGTTCTGGTAGATGCTTCGGCCCGTTGGTCACACGTTGCATTACTGTCCACAAGAAATGCTGCCTTTGCAAAGCTCCTAACACAAATTATACGTTTGAGGGCTCACCATCCCGATTATCCAATCAAGTCTATCAGATTTGATAATGCTGGAGAATTTACATCTAAAGGATTTGATAATTTCTGTATGTTTATCGGAATTGACGTAGAGCATCCTGTACCCCACATACACACTCAAAATGGTCTCGCAGAAGCTACCATAAAAAGGTTACAGATGATAGTTAGGGCATTGGTTATGCGATCCAACCTGCCTATTACTGCCTGGGGGTACGCCATATTGCATGCAGCATTACTTATTCGCTTTAGACCCACTGCTAGCCAACCATTTTTTGCGTACCAGTTGGTAACTGGATATGAGCATGATATTTCACATTTACGCATTTTTGGTTGTGCTGTATATGTTCCTATTATTCCCCCACAACGTACTAAGATGGGTCCCCAAAGACGCTTAAGTATTTATGTTGGATATGAATCCCCAACAATTATCCGCTATTTGGAACCTTTGACAGGCGATCTCTTTACCGCTAGATTTGCGGATTGTCACTTTGATGAGACAACCTTCCCGTCGTTAGGGGGAGGTATGGAAAAGGATTTCCTAATGGAACGACAGTAATTGTCATGGTATGTCCCCACCTTGTCTCATATTGATCCCCGCACCTCACAATGTGAAAGTGAAGTGCAAAGAATTATTGATCTTCAGAATGTGGCAGACTCAATTCCTGATGCATTCACTGATATTGCTAAAGTGACGAGATCACACATACCAGCTGCAAAAGTGCCTGCAAGGTTAGAAATACCTAATACGGGAAAAGGCACCTTATATAGAGGTGTCAAACCTACACTTGGTGGAAGTGTAGCTGAGGTCGTGGGCCCCCAAAGGAAGAGGGGAAGACCACCTGGTTCGATAGATACTCACCCAAGGAAGAAAAGAGTTAGTAAGGCACAATCTGATCCATGCATCATCAATACAAATAATCCCTCTCATGAAATTTTCTCTGATTATAGTTATGTCCATGAATCAATACTGGAGGACGCTCCGATGTTTGAAATGATTCCATAGAACAAAGAAATCTCTATGGATTATGAGAGTGCATACGTGTTGATGGAAAGATCCTTCACGCAGATTGATGATGCATTTGCATACACCATTGCTCAAGAGATCATTGAGCACGATGACATCGAACGACACTCTATTGCGGAATGTCAAAAAAGAGCAGACTGGCCTAAATAGGAAGTTGCAATCCAGGAAGAATTAAATTCACCGGCAAAGAGACGGGTATTTGGTGCGGTAGTCCTAACCCCACTAGGCGTAAAGCCCGTAGGACATAAATGGGTATTTGTCAGAAAGCGTAATGAGAAGAATGAAGTCATGAGGTATAAGGATCGCCTTGTGGCGCAAGGTTTCTCATAAATCCATGGAATTAATTATGAGGAAACATACTCTCCCGTAATGGACGTCACAACATTCCGCTACTTAGTTAGATTGATAATTTCAGAAGGACTTGAAATGCAGCTTATGGATATGGTTACAACATATCTCTATGGATATGAACATAATAGGTACTCTTGATGAAATAGGAGAAACCGCAAGCTACTTGAAATCTGAATTTGAGATGAAAGATCTTGGGAAAACTCGGTTTTGTCTAGGACTTGAGCTAGAACACCTAGCCTGTGGAATACTAATCCACCAGTCTGCATATATCCATAAGATACTCAGGCAATTCAATATGGACAAGGTGCATCCTGCTAGCACTCCCATGATTGGTCGAAGTTTAGATGTACAAAAAGATCCATTTCGTCCAAAAGAAGATGGCGAAGAGGTATTGGGAGTTGAAATTCCCTATCTAAGTGCAATAGGTGCATTATTGTACTTAGCGCAATGTACTCGACATGATATATCATTCTCAGTGAACTTGTTAGCTAGATATAGCTCAGCGCCAACGCATCGTCATTGGAATGGTATAAAGATTGTATTCAGATACCTTAAAGGAACCATTGACATGGGTCTATTTTATCCCTATGAGGACGAAAGGAGGATTTTTAAAGCAACCCCCTACACTGAAACCCCAAATAATGTTTTGGTTGGTTTTGCTGATGCTGGGTACCTCTCTGACCCACATAAAGCTCGATCCCAAACTGGTTATGTATTCACCATAGAGAACACAACAATATCCTGGAGATCGACCAAGCAAACTCTTGTAGATACCTCCAAGAAACACTCGGAGATCATTGCCCTACATGAAGCAGTTCGTGAGTGTATATGGTTAAGGTCTATCATTACACATATTCGAGGGACGAGTGGTTTGAATTCCACCACTGAAGAGCCAACATGCATTTATGAAGATAATACAGCTTGCATCGAACAGATGAAGCAAGGATATATCAACGGTGATAATGCGAAACATATCTCACCAAAGTTCTTTTACAATCAGCAACAACAATGTCTCTTAAACATTCAAGTCAACAAAGTACCGTATGATGAGAATGTGGCAGACTTATTTACTAAGTCCTTATTTGAAAAGCACGTAAAGAGTATTGGACTAAGGAAATTGTTCGAACTCCCTTGATTGCAATCATGGGGAGATAACGACATCAGGGGGAGTATATGATGATATGATGTCGACATCAGGGGGAGCGAGTGTCTGTTGAACTCTTTTTCCCTTCACCGAGTTTTATTTTGTCCGAATGGGTTTTGTTACTCGACAAGGTTTTTAATGATACGACAACAACACTAGGTTTATGACTCTCCGATTGAAATTATCTTCTTCCCACAGGGTTTCTTATATTTTAGGTTTTTCTGAAGAGAGGTGGCCAGATTTATCAACACGTTGTACTCTTTTCCCTTCGTCAAAGTTTTGTCCCACTGAGTTTTCTTTGTCAAGGTTTTAATGAGGCAACGCATCTGAAGTTCCGCTTTTCAAACGCACAAGGGGTAGTGTTATAGGGCCCATGGGCCATGGATGTGCGGTCCATTAATATACTAGAGTTTAATCCTTTACTCTTGTATAAATAGAATACTTACCTATGTAATGGGGTTCCTTCCCTTTTCTGGTTAATGAAAAATTATTCTCTCTTCCATTTTGTCTCTCTCTCTCTCATATTACTCCAATATGGTGGGGCCAAAAGCTCTTATTTCCTTGGTATAAATTTTCTCAAAAGATTTTATTGGTCTAAAAAGTATTCTCTAGTGGAGCCAGAACCTCCGAGAAAAGAGCTTTGTTCAGCTTTTAACCACAACAAAGAGAATTTACCTGAAACCATATTATTAATATAAGTTTATGCTTTTATTTTTATTAAATATATTAGATAAAATACTAGATTTTCGTACTTGTGGTTCAGGTGTTTTGACATACGTTGAAGATTTCAGCTATTTTGCCAGTGAATTTACTACTATTATGATTTATACTCATATATCTAACTGGGGCTGGTTGGAGATTTCTAGAATAGAAATAGTATTTTGAATATTAGTTTTCACTGGTCAAGATATATCCGATCCTTGGTAGTTGACTCTTTCCTCTAGAAGTTTGTTGTCTGTAACTATAGAATAACCAGATAATATATTTTCTTCTAGCCATTTACTTACTTGCAAAAAAGTTTTAGCTTCCGTATGAAGTGTCCTAGTCCGAACTTGCTGAAATATGCATAAATTCCTCGTGATCTACTTGGTAGAATATGAAAGCATATCTCATAAATAAATCTTATTTCTTGAACGAAGTGTCAACAAAGATTATCCAATCATATTAAATTGATGACCACACAGATTTAATTATCTTTTTTATTTTGATACGGTATGCCTGGTACTTTGTCCTTTGAATCATTAGATTGTAAGAACTTCTTTATTTTTTCGATCAGGTTTAGCTGGATATGGATTTATTTTTTCAAAGGTAACCGAACATTTATGTTTCCATATGAACCAAAGTATAAAAATTGCGTGTACTTTGGTTCAGATATTGTTAGAGCATTGCTGGTCGCACTCATAAGTGTCGCTATCTCAAGCTTGTTGTCAAATTTAGTTGTCAAAATTATATCTTGATTTCTAGTCTACAATTAATTAAGTCTCGGACTAGGATAAAAATGTAGTTGAGAAATAGTGGATCACAACAGTCATCATTGCGTTCTACCATTTGAAGGCGAAGATCAACCAGAGCTTTTGGAGAACTTCATCAACAAAAGGTAAGTGAAGACTGAACCACCTATATCTCAAGTTATATTCACTTTTGATCATTTGAGACGATGTCACATAACTAATTAGACTATTATGCTTAGACAAGAATTTCAAGTCGAGAACTAATTATCTAGTTAACGAATTTCTCGAAATATAATGACTAAGCTTAATGAACATTTGTCCATACTTGATGAATTCCGGTTAAGGAAAATTTATTGTTCGGAATCAAAATCATGATCCAAGTTTATCATTTGGAAACAGCCTGGAACAATGATATGTGTCATTGATATTATTCATGAATGTTTCGAATCGATTTAGAGAGAAATATAAAACTACTATAGATTCGAACATAAGATAGTGACATCAGTCTTACAAACTGGGAAAACTGATATAAGTCTTAACCCGTATTACATGTACTCGTACACGTAGCAGAGTAGCTATATATCAACTTACAGATTCGTGGTACACATATTCTTATGTATATCATATGAAAATCTGTTTGACTCGTGAACCGGATCGGTATGCATACTCGTATGAAAACCATTCTTGAACTGTGGTTACATATTCTGATTATATTTTCAAGTGTGTTTAAATTATTTCCACGAGATAATTAGCATTTGATTAATTCTCTAAAAACATTAGACTTATTTGATCACATGTTCCAAGTTTATCATTTGGAAACAGCCTGGAACAATGATATGTGTCATTGATATTATTCATGAATGTTTCGAATCGATTTAGAGAGAAATATAAAACTACTATAGATTCGAACATAAGATAGTGACATCAGTCTTACAAACTGGGAAAACTGATATAAGTCTTAACCCGTATTACATGTACTCGTACACGTAGCAGAGTAGCTATATATCAACTTACAGATTCGTGGTACACATATTCTTATGTATATCATATGAAAATCTGTTTGACTCGTGAACCGGATCGGTATGCATACTCGTATGAAAACCATTCTTGAACTGTGGTTACATATTCTGATTATATTTTCAAGTGTGTTTAAATTATTTCCACGAGATAATTAGCATTTGATTAATTCTCTAAAAACATTAGACTTATTTGATCACATGTTTGTGACTCAGAGTTAATGTCTCATGTGTTCATAAAAATGAAAATTAAGCTTTTAAGTTCAAACCGACTAGTTTCTGCTAACCATGTTGAACATAGTCTTTGTACACGGTTTGGTTAAGGTTTTACCTAACCAGAGTATATATCTTGTTTATGTGAATCAGATTCAAAGATTCATCTAACGGTGGATATTGTTTACGTGGTTTCAAAGCTATCTTAGCTTAAACCTAAAACAACCTATGTTTTGAATGTCTATAAAATGGGAACTTCAAGCAACTGGGATTTTTGAATCCCGACACTACTTTTTTGTGTATCCTAGTTGTATCTAGAGTCGCCATCTTCCTAACTCTTTTAGGGTTTAGCGACTACAAATTCTTCATACGGATTCGTGAATCCAGGTCCAGTTATGTTTCCTTGAAAACTCGTGTATCCTGATCTTGTTCGATTCTTGATTTATCACCTGAACAAGATTGATAGAAATTATAAAATTTCTCTTCGTCTCAAACTTTGTTTATTCCCAAAGTTTTATACTTGTAAGGTGAATAATAATCTAGGATGCACTTCCGGTTGCATAAGTCTGGATTTTGAGGTCGTCTAGACTTTTTTTATTGCTATCAATTTCCACACCTTTGATCAAACTATTTGATTGTAAAAGGAAATCAATTATATATTATTCTGTGGGAGAAAGATTTGGTTTAAATTCCTTAATTGAGTTGAAGCAACTCTTAGTTGGTGTGATGTCAGTTAAGGGAATCAATTGCGTGGAGTCCTGCTGGGATTCAAGAGGCTTCAGGAGCGCGACTGTACCTTAATCGGTGGGATACCTTTTAGGGCTCAACTACATTCCAGTCCAAAGTTAATTTCTAGTAGGCTAGTGTCTGTAGTGGCTTAATACAGTTTGGTGTTCAATCTGGACTAGGTCCCGAGGTTTTTCTACATTTGCGGTTTTCTTGTTAACAAAACTTATGGTGTCTGTGTTATTTCTTTTTCCACATTATATTGTTTATCTTTATAATTGAAATATCACAGGTTGTGAGCTGATCAATCATAGCAGATACATCCGACCTAGTTTATTGGATACGACTTGATTGATTCTTAGACATTGGTCTTTGGTACTGTACAAGTTATCTCTTTGTGATTATGTTCACAAATTTATTTTTGTAAACGTTTTAATCGCGAGAGAGAGAGATAGAGAGAGAGAGAGAGAGAGAGAGAGAGAGAGAGAGAGAACTCTATATACTATGGCATAAGAGCAGGAAAAATACGCTAAGACCTAAGAAGTTCGTGTTTGAAGCAGTCTGATCATATAGACGAGAGTAAAATCTCTGATAAATGTTGCACCAGATTAAAAGAAATTGTTTCTATGGATTATGTAGATGAGTTTGATTTCTCAAACTCTCTTAGAGATGAACAGTGTTCTTCCATAAAACAGTTAGATATTGACAAGTGTCATCCCTATAATCTTTCTGATGAATCTGACTCAGAAGCTGAATGGGAAGCAGATAGAGAAAGTTCTGATATTTTCAAACATGTAGAATTTCAGGCTTCTGAGGTCATTCGGATGAAATAAAAATTCAATACTCTTATCGGTATTATTTTTTGTTAGAGGATAGATCGGTTGAACCCACCAAACATTGGTATGTCAAGTTTGGTTGTCATATTTCAGTATCAAAACTCATATAAAGTCGCTTGATTAAATACTATAGTCAACTTCGTTTAGGTTAGACTAGAAAGTATAGAAATGTTGAGACGTACAAGTATTACTCCGAAGACCTGAAGATGTGAAGAAGTAACGAATACAACGACGACATCATCCTTCCTCTTAAGGTTAGTAATATTGACTTGATATTGTTTTATTTCCTGACATATCTTTCAAGTCGTATTATGTTGAAAACATAACATGCGAAGATGTATATATATATTACTCTAGTGGTCAGACTTGGTTATGACATTATGATCAAAGTGTCAAGGAATTTATTGAATTACGAAGTATGACGCTTATCTTTGATCTTTGTAAATACGATATCGACATAATCTATTGTATATAGTTATTTGATTATGTGTGAATTATATAGGAATGATTTCACTCGAGGAAACAATATTTTATAACATTTGTTTAAAGGAAGTACATATATGAACTTATTTCATAATCGAAAGGAAATCATGATTGTTCAACTTCTTTGTTGAATATCTTTTGAATGACCAATATAAGATGACAAGGTAGAACCTATCTTAACTTGTTGGGATTTATGGTATAACATGTCATATACTATATAATATAGCTAGTTGTAACCGGTCACGATCTACATTGGAAATCAAGGTGTAACCGATCACAAGCTACATTGGAATGCAAGTTATAACCGGTCACAAGTTATCTTGGGAATCATGTTATAACCGGTCACAACATATTTTGGAGTGATGGTATAATCGATTCCATGAGCAAAACCAAGTTTTCACGATTCATATATTTCTTCATGATGTGTGTGAATTAGGGTTTCGGGTTTTCTAAGATGAGAAGTTTCTAGATGTCGACATTATTTGAACATATACATAACTCTTCTTATTAATTGTTCAAAAATATTATTTGATACTTAAGGGGATCCCTTGTCGAAAGAGTGAAAAGCATTTAGTTATGATTATCATCATATATGTTTTAGTTACCAACAATTAATGCATATCCTCTGGAAAATATTATTAGTTAATGTGCTAGACTAATAATAGAAATTTTCTATGAGAGTTTTCAGAAAATATGTTTTTTCATTTAAGTGGAAATAGGAAAACCGAAATTAGATACTTTAATGGTAATATCTTGAGAATATTTTCGGTTTCGGAATTTCCTTGTTGTCCAAAAAACCTTGGTGTATAACTACTTGAGTAATTTGCATTTTTTGCAAACTATCCTAAGAGTCAGGAAAACTGCATTCTTGTTGTTTCTGATGGAGCCGTCTATCTGGAGAGGAAAGTATCATAATTAGGTGAAATCTCTTACGACCGCTCGTTCAAAGACTTTTTTGGGGTCAAGAAGCTCTACGAGTACTGTGGGTGGGAAACTAGATAATTGCATTGTTAGTTTTCGATTATTGATTAGATTGACTAACGGTTCTTCAAACTTTAATTGTACCTAGTTTGTTTATTCTTAAGAATCTTCTCTTTCGATATAAGATTCACTCAAAGTAGATCAAAGTATTGGTGGGATCTTTAGAACCTGTAACATCCCCACTTCGAATTCTAGGTCGGCCGCCCTAAAACTCAAAGTGTGGCATATTAATGGATCACTTTACACAATCAAACTGTCAAGACAACAAATGAAAATCGGGCTATTGTATGGAGCACATTGATAACAATCCAAAAATAAATGAATTTATTTAAATGAAATTGATAAGGAAAATTATAACTTAAAATGAATCTTTTAGAAACCAAGTAAAATAAAATAATAATATAATCCTCGATTCGCAGGTCGGTTCCCAAAATAGATGCTAAGAATTTATTTACAAGAAATAAGAGTCTAGTCCTTGAAGAAATCAATAAAACATTTAGCTAATTAAGGACCTTAAAATAGTGACGAAGTAGCTTTTTGGAATAGGAACACAATCTACAAGCTAAACTGCTCCACTGTCACGGTTTCCTGAAAAAAAATCTAAGTTGAGTTAGACCCCAACTGAAAATAGATTTTCACACCCTTATAATCTTTATAGACGATAAAACCAATCTAAGATTTTCATAAAGATTTCCAGAAATAAAATTGTTTATAAGTGGAACATTTTTTTAAGTCTCCTAAAGATGACCACAACCACCGGAGTAAAACTGACCAGAGAGTGACTCATTATAAACCAAACCAGGTTAAAATAGTTAAAAAGAAACATGTCATTATAAAAATATCCAACCCAAGATTTATTTCAAATTACCGATTATCCCTTTCTAGTTCTTTATTCTAACCGCAAAACATACCGTATCATCCCATGAATAGTCCAAATAATTCTCCTACCGTGCGCCGAAAAAATTAAATGTTGTCGATCCCAATGCAAGATAATAGATCCATATCTTTTTAGGCAGCCCCTTGGTCGTCGCCTAATAATCTATGAGGTCGAGCCAACTACGGGCAACGGTCCTAAACATGGAGACAACTGTTCATTTTCAAATGTCTACTACACGAAATCCTTAAGTACATGCTAACAATAAATAACCATATCCCATTTAGTTTTGTTTCGTTTTTAGAAAAAAAACTATACATGCTACTGAAAGTCATAACTGTTGTATACACTCAGAAGTGTGTATGAAACTTAGTTGCTCGAGACACATCCACCCAAACGGTCCCATGCCTGTACTATGCAAAACAGCTTATAAGTTTAGGCTAGTGTGAACTATACTCACTAAGGTAGACCGTAGTTGTGCTAGACACTAAAAACATCACACAACAAATGATAAACGGCTGCCAAAATCTACCTGAACAACGTCAATTCTGAGCATCCTTTCACACAAGTATCGAAGTGTTTCTAAACACACCCCGCCAATAAGACGACAACTCAATTACTGATCCCCCTCTAAGATAGTCTAATACATCCACTAACATGATCTAGGAGACCATATGTATGGGCAACCATTAACCTATGTGCTAAGTAAATATACACCATCATACACGCATTCCACACAAAAGTAGTCATACCACTTAGCTTATAACTATCAGATGAAAATCGCGTCTAAGAAAACGAGTATGTGATTAAAATCATTTTGGCTCCAAGCAAAAATAGTGGTGATCTGTTAGACCTCCTTCCCTTGTGAACGTTATTTTACTTATTCCGTGAGGCGGAAGCGGGGCATCGCCCCTCTTTTTAGATCCAAGGCTAGCTTGCTATGCCGATCCGGGCGGAAGACATTGTCAGGTGAGAAGTTTGGTTGGGGCGGCACATCTGTTAAAAGATAACGCAGGTGTCCTAAGATGAGTTCAACGAGAACAGAAATCTCGCGTTATTTTACATAAACAACCTAAATCCCTCTTCTACCAACTCTTTTAAAAATGACATCATAAAACTCATTTAGGTTAGTTAAATGAAACTATGAAGAAGTATAAGAGCTAGAGAATCTACCTGTTTCGTGGCAAAGACAAATCCTTCCAAAAAAAAATGTTTTGCTCTTCGTCTTTGTATTGATTCCTTTGTTCTTCCAACTCTCTTTCACGAAAGTTAGGGATCCAATCTATCAAGTTCGGGCGGCTGTTTTCATTTTGTGCCTAGATTAGAAAACTTGCAAACTCTAAGTGCAACATATTCGTAAATATATCTCTTGCAAACTTAGTTCCATAATTAGATTTGATTCTATTGATTTTGTGCTCCACCAATTAAGAGATAGGATATACACACCCAACCAAAGAGTATCCACTTGCTAACACATATTTAAGACAAAGGATTTTATAGAACCATTTTAGTATCTAAAGACATCTTGTGATAATTCATTGCTAACAAACTCCGTGATGTGCGTTATTGATCAGAAGAGTTTTCAAGTGGTGTTGTGCAGGTTATTGAAGACAAACGAAGATTTGAAGGCGACGAAGTTTTTCTTATTAGTTTTCGTATCTTGTGAATTGTGTGCATTAACATTGATCGACTGGGATCCAACTAGAATCGGTTTATATTTGATAGATTTGATTGATTAGTTGCGTAATATTGGCATCACCTTATAGTTTCTCTTTGAGATCTATATTGATTGATTCTATAGTTTGATTATTTCGGTAATCAAAGGATAAATTGGATCTAATAAGACAAATGAATTTATTAGATTAAACCGAAGAGCCTTTGTCAACGACTCATAATATCTTATTACCAAGATTGAATTGAGTGGTTACTGAAAAAGTGGGGTCTAACAACCACACTCAATATTTCGCTAGGCAATCTGTATGGACAAACTCCAATATAATTCCAAGAGAATCAACTAGACAGTCAGACTCAATCAAGGAAAATATATCCAAGAGTTATATCATTGTTTCTCAATGCAATCATCAAATTAAACAGATAAGAATCCGCGAGCCTGATTATTATGAGAAACAACTTAAAAAGTACCAAAGACGAATGTTCAAGTGTCAATCAACAACCAAAGGTTGGATTTACCAATTGATTGAACTACGCACAACATGTGATATTTCAATTATATAAACAAAATATAATGCCGAAAAGAAATAACACAGACACCAAAAGTTTTGTTAACGAGGAAACCGCAAATGCAGAAAACCCCGGGTCCTAGTCCAGATCTGAACACCGCACTGTATTAAGATGCTATAGACTCTAGCATACTACAAGTTAACTTCGGACTGGAATGTAGTTGATACCTAACCAATATCACACTGATTAAGGTACAATCGCGTTCCTTATGTTTCTGAATCCCAGCAGGACTCTACACACTTGATTCCATTAGATGATCTCACCCGCAACTAAGAGTTGCTACGACCCAAAGTCGAAGACTTGATAAACAAACTTGTCTCCCACAGAAAAGACTATTCTGATAGATAAGTCTGTCTTCTAGATAAATACCTACGAAGTTTTTGTTCCGTATTTTGATAAATCAAGGTGAAGAGGAACAAGTTAGTAGAACAAGCTAATTAGGTCTTATATTCTTGAAGAACAACCTAGAAATATCAATCACCTCACAATAACTTAATTATATGGTAGTAGAACAAGTTATTGTGGAATCACAAAGAATGGGACGAGGATCTTTGTGATTACTTTTTATATCTTACCTATCGGAGATAAATCTCGAGCAAATCTTAGAGAAGATAGTACTCAATACGATAGAACAAGTAAGATCAGAACATGTAACTACATAGAAAATAGATGGGTCTGGCTTCAGAATCCCAGTGAAGTCTTTAAGTCGTTAACCTATAATGGTTTAAGGAAAAACCTAGGTTAAAGGAGAATCGACTCTAGTCGCAACTAGTATCACACATGAGGTGTAAGGATTAGGTTTCCCAGTTGCTAGAGTTCTCCCTTATATAGTCTTCCAATCAAGTTTTGATAGCTTTAAAACAAAGCAATCAATATTCACAATTAGATGAGATCCTGATTCAAGATTCAAGCTAAGTTTGCTTAAAACCAAAGCAATATCTCTCCATCGTTAGATGGTCTTAGCTTGTTACACACAAATGAAATATACCTTGACTTTGATATGTGTAACCGTACCTAAACGTGTATATTGAGTTGGCTCAATAACAGTTAACTGAAGTTAGCCATATAACACTTTTGTGTTAACCATGTTCATCTTAAAAACTATAGATCAAATGATAATCAAACGAATATAATTGTGTTACTCATAGATTTGTTCAATTTTTTATATTCTCGTAGAAGTATACAAGACACAATTGAAGCAAAATCGGATTTGATTCACAAGAATTAATTCATGAACATTTATCCACGGTTTGCAAAGATTGCATTCCTTAATATATATAAAAGTATTTGTTCATGAGTATGAAATCATACTTAATCGATTTTAGAACTTAACCACATAAGTTTGCAAACAGGTACGCAAACTTAAGTTCCGGACTTTGATCTTTTCCGAAAGTTCTCAAACGGGTACGCATAATGTCTTTCCGGACTGAACGCAGGTGAAACAGTTCGCAAACGGGTTACGCAAACGGGTACACAAACTTAGTTCCCGGAGTTTAACAGTTAAAACCGTTTGCATAAGGGTATGCATACTTGGTTCTCGGACCTGAATCATTCTTACAACAGTTTGCATACTGGTACGCATACTGTGCTATATGCAGATAATGGTTAATTGTTCTAAACTCTTATTTCAATCATTGAAACATCCTTAGAAGACGACAATAGCTGTCTCACACAAACTATTAGCTTATAAGTAATTTTCAAGTGATCGAATGATCAATACGAAACATTCCGAGTCTACATCAAATGATTGTCTCACACAAATCATGTAAGATGTTACAAGGCGATTTTCACATGATCATCTTTTGACTTTCGTCAAGAATAATGATGAACGTAGTTAAAGAAAAATGTTTCACAACACATATTTCGAGAAAGATAGAAGCGCGTTAAACTCAGCTCGGAATATCAAATGTGTATAATGTAAAGTCTATACAGTTATACGACTTAGTCTCAATAGGAGATGGAATAAAATAGGCTTCTGAGTGATAGATGAGTTCAAGTCTGCACATACCTGAAAAAGCAGGGGTCTAACAACCACACCCAATATTTCGTTCGACAATCTGAATAGACAAACTCCAATATAATTTCAAAAGAATCAACTAGACAGTCATACTCAATCTATAGAAAAGTATATTAAAGAGTTTATATCTCAATTTCTCTGTACAATCCGCAATCAAACAAATAGCAATTTGCGATCCCGATTGAATAAGAGAAATAACTTGGATGGTATCACAAACCAATATCCAAGTGTCAATCAATTCAATCAATAACCCAAAGGTCGGATTCAAGAACTGATTGAACTTAACGCACAACCTGTAATATTTCTTTTATATAACAAAATATAATGCGGAAAAGAAATAACACAGACACCAGAAATTTTGTTAACGAGGAAACAGCAAATGCAGCATAACCTCGGGACCTAGTCCAGCTTTGAACACCATACTGTATTAAGCCGCTACAGACACTAGTTGAGCCTTAATCAATCTCACACTGATCAAGGTACAGTTGTGCTCCTTATGTCTCTGAACGCCATCAGGATTCTGCGCACTTGATTCCCTTAGCTGATCTCACCCACAACTAAGAGTTGCTACGACTCAAAGTCGAAGACTTGATAAACAAATATGTCTCACACATAAAACTTTATTGGAATAGATAAATCTATCTCCCACAGAAATACCTATGAGTTTTGTTCCGTCTTTTGATCAAGGTGCACAAGAACCAATTGATAAACCGGACTTATATTCCTGAAGAGCAGCCTAATATTATCAATCACCTCACAATAATCTTAATCGTATGGAAGCGAAACTAGATATTGTGGAATCACAAACGATGAGAAGAAGATGTTTGTGACTTCTTTTAACCTTACCTATCGGAGATAAATCTCAAGCAAATATTAGCAAAGATAATACTCAATGACGATAGTAGAAGTAAAATCAGAACACGTAACTACAGAGAAAATAGTTGGGTCTGGCTTCACAATCCCAATGAAGTCTTCAAGTAGTTAACCTGCAGGGTTTTGTGAAAAACCTAAGGTTAAAGGAGAACCGACTCTAGTCGCAATTAGTATCAACAGAAGGTGTGGGGATTAGGTTTCCCAGTTGCTAGATTTCTCCCTTATATAGTTTTCAAATCAGGGTTTGTAATCAATATTCACCCTTATATAGGTTTCCCAGTTGCTAGATTTCTCCCTTATCTTGGTAATAAAGCATCAATATTCACCGTTAGATGAAAAACTTGATTAGACTCAAGTTAATATCTTTCCACCATTAGATCAAACTTAGCTTGTTATACACAAATGAAATATACCTTCATTTAGGTTTGAGTAACCGTACCTAAACGTGTACACTAGGTTGGCTCAACAATAGTTAACCGCAATTATCTATATGAACATCTTCATATCAACCTTATTCATCTTAACCACAACTAGTTCAAATGACTCAGATGAAACTAGTTATAGAGTTGTTCAATTGCTATATTCTCATAGAAGTATAAGCGAAATCGGTTTGATTCACTCGAATCAACTCATGAACATTATAGCCACGGTTTGCAAATATTGCATTCCTTATTACATAAATGTATTAGTTCATGAACAAACCGATTCTAGAAATTAACCGCTCAAGTATGTAAACAAGTACGCATACTTAAGTAGCGGGACTGAGTTTGGGTTCGCCAGTATGCGAACGGGTATGCATACCTCCAAACACGACAGAAATTCTTGGACCCAAAACTTATGCCAGTACGCGTACCGGTATTTGTACTTAGGTACCCTGACTTTCACAAACCAACAGGTACGCATACGGGTATGCATACTATGGTTCCCGGACATGGATTCATATATGCAAGTACGCATACTATGCTTATATCCAATTGTTCTAAACTCTATTTCAATCATTGAAACATTCATAGAGGATGACAATAGATGTTTTCAAGAACTATTATCATCAAAGCAATTTTCAAGTTATTGAAATAATCATTACGAAACATTCCAAGTCTACACCAAATGATTGTATCATACAAACCATGTAAGATGTTACTCGACGATTTTCACATGATCATATTTTGACTGTCGTCAAGAATATAAGATGAACTTGGTTGAAGCGAAAGCTTACCAACACATATTTCGAGAAATATGTAAGCGAGTTAAACTCAGCTCGAATTCTCAAATGTGTATAATCGAATACTATATAGCAATACGACTTTTGTCTCAATATAGGAGATATAGTAGAAATAGACTTTCCAAGTGATACATGAGTTTCAGTCTCCACATACCTTTTGTTGATGAAGTTCCACAAGCTCTCCTTAGTAGTTCTTCGTCTTCAAATGACGAATGTTGTGATGTCTAATGCTCAACTAACAATCTATCCTAGTCCAAAACATCGTTATAAGTAGACTAGAAATGAATACTTATAGTTTTGATCACTAACATTAACAAATAATCTTGAGATAGCAACGCTTGCAAGTTCGACCGAGCAGTGCTCTAACAATCTCCCCATTTGTCAATTTTAGTGACAAAACTATCAACACATATGGATTACAAAATAAATAAACTTGGTAGCTTCTCATCCAAATGCTTGATCTCCTTGTTTCTTCAACATTACTCAAAATCTTCGTCACTTCCAAGTACTCCAGTGATTCTGAACGTGTTCAACTCAGCATCATAGTTGTTGAAGATCCTTAGCAATAGGGATGGCAATGGGGCGGGTATGGGGTGGGGACCTTGAATCCCATCCCCTACTCCGTTCAAAAAACAAAAACGCATCCCCTATCCGTTCCCCATAAGAATGGGGAGGGGACGGGTATGGAGAATCCCCGTAGGGGATGAGTTTCCCATGGGTTACCATAACATTACAATACATATTCAAAATTTTGTAAATAATAATAATTTAAAAATAATTATAATGGTTCAAACAATAATACTAACATAAGCAGTGCATTTTAAAATTTTAAGTTTATAATAACCAACTAAAACTAAAAAATAAAGGAAACAATTGATCCACAATTAAGCATTATGGTTCCTTTTACTTCTCAGTCACTCATTATTAACCATCTTCCTCCGTGATAAACATCTCATCGTGATCTTCTTTGTTATCTTCCAATGAGAAGTTCATAGAGAGTTCTTGGGAATGGCCAGGACCAACCAAAAGAGGGAGAAGCATCCACCAGACCTCATGGGCAACGTTATAGTCATCTTTAATAATACCTTTCTAGCGAGCATGTCTGCCGTATTAAGCTTGCCTTGAAGGCATAAACTCTAGACGATGGAAGTTTTCCTAATTAGAAATCTCTAGAGGTCCAATATAGCGAGGAAATGCTAAATCCAATATAACGATATCCTTATCCAGTGCTGCTGGTCCATTGAAAACTTAATTTTCATAAACCTCCAAAATTTTCTTCTTTAATGCAACACCTTGTTGGTTGAAGTGTTCCTGCGAACAATGTTGCAAACCAATTAATTCGGTTTAATTAAAATGGACCATATAACAGATGTCACATAAGAAAGTCATTTTCAAGAGAGAAAGAAGATGGAATCCATCAACACTTACCTGCCCCGCGTCATAAGCAATCATTCGCACACCAATTGAAATTTCCCCGGCTATCCGCACGTTGTCTCAAGACCTCATAATGAAAAGGATGTTTTGGGTAGTACAGTGTTAAACACATGCCGTCTCTGACTGATGGACTGCAATCTTAATATCTTATCGGTTGCGTTCGGTCAGTTGGACGTCGTCTGGGTTGGAAAACTGCGTCAGTCGTCTTCCTTGCCAAACTCCACGTCGAATCTTTTAAGATGATACCTAGCTTTGATTTTATCGATGGAATACTTCCGATAACCATCTGATTCCTTGAGCGCCTTGGGTTTTAAAAAAAATGCATTAGAAACGGGGGGAAGCGATATGTGCGATTCCAATCTAAAAAAAATATTACTCAAGCAGCAAGGGAATATGGTTGTAAATATTTATAGGCCTTCATTCACCTTGATTATAATAGTCTGGTTCATGGTTTAGGTTTTAAGGTCTTCTAATTTGCTTTTCAAATTAATTCTTCAACCTATTTTTCTGAAACCTGGGTATAGGGTTATCTCGTCGTTTGAAAGATATTGCCTCCTCATCACAACTGCAACAATTGAAAATCATATCACATTCAGATGGAAAGGAGTGATTCTTCTTAACAAATAAAACAACAGTATATAAAATCTTTGGCATATCATTGTAATCCAATTTAGCTGTCTTGTATGTTGTATCTAAATGCAATCTAACTTTGATGCCTACACAATTTCCTGCATTAGCAATCCAAGCATTAATAAGACCCATTACAGGAGAAGCGTAGTTTAACTTCAATCAAGAGAACATTCAGAAAACAAATGTCTAACTGATTTCTGGGTCGTTTCACTGATTGTACATAATGGACTCTTGTTTTCTAATTTACACAGAACCGCAACTATCTCACCTCAACTTTGATTGATGTTGCCTGGAAAACAAAATATATTTACAAGAATGAATAAGCATTAAAACACACAACAGTCCATGAAAAAATTAAACTTGGTGAGAAGCTTACCTGAGAAATATGGAGTCTTCCCAGAGAGCTGTCGTACCTATGCGTGTACGGAATTTCCCAGTTCTAGTTCCACTCCTTAGAAATTTCAAATACACAAATGATAATATAAAAAGTTAATAAGATCTATTTTAAAATAGAGAATTCAAGATCAAAAAATAACTAGATATTCAGCAAGTAAAATCCAAGGATAAAAATTAAGTTAACCCCAAAATGACATTTCTTTCCTCTACAACAGACACCACTAATAACCCAAAGCTAATTCCTTCGTCCAAGTTATATAGGACAAGAATCAGTTTTTTGTTGTCCCGTCTATATAGTCATGGTTCAAGTTCCTAGTTGACTCTTTACAGTCATACCCCTAATTATGATAGTCTTGTTACCCAAATAATTTAATATTTCGTTTTCATCAAAAAAAGAAAATAGTAAACTCAGAAAGAAAGTGGATATCTATATATTTATTTAGAATATCGTACAAGTTCCAACCTTACCCATTTCCAATGATTTGACTTACTTATGATGATATCCATAAAATGTTAATAAGGGCCAAGAACAATGGTCAAGCCTTTTCCTTGTTCATTTGACTTCCAATTAAAATATCACCTCTTGGGAGAGATGTTATTCATTTATTGAGCATTCATTTATCCTCTCTACCCAATTTCTTTTTTGACAGTGACTAAATACAACTCTCACTTACTGATCATCCATTTATTGAGCATTCATATCTTACCCAATCTTTTGGCAGTGACTAATTCGAGGGATTATTAAGAGAAGAGGCGGACACCGCCTATCTTTAGTTTGTGTCTAATCTGAAAAATATCTCACTTTGGATAACACATCAGAAGTAGCTTTTCACTTCTTGAAGTCGAAAAGTCAGTAGTCAGTTTGGATGTCAAATTTAAAAACGACTTCTAGAAGGCGAAAAATAACTTTTTGTGAAGCAAAGTAATTTTGCTTTTGACTTCGACTTATGGAAAAGCAGAAGTCAGGACCAGATTTGTATCCAAAAGCGGAACCCTTAGGATTGCTTCAAGGAGCAAAATGGGCAGTGGAGGAAGGAATGACGGATTTCACAGTGGAAGGCGACTGCAAGAACCTGTTTGATTACTTGAATGGGAAAGCTTCCCAACTGTAATGGCAGGATCAAACTATTTTGGATGAAGTGAAAAGGACCTTTAATTTGTGTAAATTTTTTTGGGGTTTTTATTTTGTTCCAAGAACTGCAAACAATGTGGCAGATATTTTGGCAAAGGAAGCCAGTATTTTAGGGATATCCTCATTTGGAGGAAAACTCCACCTTTTTGTATCAACAAAGTCCTAGAAGTAGATAAATCAAATGTTGGGGTGACAGTTAATCCCCTGACATTAGATGACTCTATTCTTTCTGATGTAAGGGTTACTAACTCCCAAAATTAGTTGGCCTGGAATGCACGTAACTTTACAAAAAAAAAAAAAATGAACGACTCAACTCGAAGGAGTGAATTAAATGTCTAATGCCTCCCAAATACAACAAAACTTTGCTTTTTGACCTTTTCTTTTTACAAAAATTTCTTTTTTACACTTTTTACTGTGAAAATTGTTTTGCACCCATGGACTATGGTTTAATTGAGAATATCTCCGAAGTGGAACTTGGCTTTCACCATTTTTTCTTACAAATATTTCTTTTTAATCTCATTTTTTACTTTGAAAATGTCGTTTCACACCTTTGTTTTGAGTTTAAATTTCTGTTTTCTTGTTTAAACAATTACGTCATAAAGAATATTTCCATTGGTAGCGCAAATTATTTCAACAATTACATTTGCAGTACAACCTAATTTGTGAGAATTATGCTTCAAAAAATAAAATAGAAAATTGAAGTATAATTTAGTTTAGATGTAAACTAGAAAAAATTAGGGTTTAAAAAAAATTACGGTTTATATTTTGATTTTGGGGAAGAAGCATGATTATTGGTAAAAAGATTAAGAAATGTTTGGTAATTTCGGCTTTTCATTTTAGCTTAAACTTTTTAGGCTATAGCGAGCGTGGGCTACGTTTAAGAGAAGCTATATCTAAATTGGAAAAAAAGTCATGTCACACATTGACACTAAGTCACCATATATCAACTCTGCTCTCGCTTTTCTTGATCGGCCTAGTTATCTAGCCATGCGGTTGCGGCAAGGTTAGATTCTGGTATCCTTTTTTTCTACTACGAAAAGAGAGATTTTAATAAAATTAGGCATTTAGAGTCAAGTAGTTTTCATCTTCTGAAATTACTGAGCTTAGCCAAGGGGGCATTATAGATTGAGATTCGAGTATCCAACATAAGATCCAAAACCGAATTGTAGACTTCTAGTATCCAACATAATATCCTAAAAAAAAAAGCAAAGAAAATATTTGTAGACTTGCAGACTCTAGTCTATGCAATAGTCTCTAGACGACAAGATCACGTAGGACCAGGCCAATCCAATGTGGGTGAGAAATCCATCATCACTCCATCACACGTCAATAATTTGGCCCCACTAGGGTCTCTTGTATGTTATGTATTCTCTCCTCTCTAGATGACAAGACAAGACCCTTCCAAAACTTGTTAGATTTCGTGGTCGTAGTCTGCCGGCAGTAATCATCAGAAAAGACGTATGTTTTTTCCCATTTTTTTCTAAGCTTCGTTAGTACCTTATGAATGTGATTTACTTACTTGGAGCATCTTATGATTTTTTAATTGTTAAACGAAAGATAAATGCTATCCCACACGACTTCGCGGGATGGCTTCCCGCAAGAACGGATTCTTTACCGTTGGATGATCAAATCAACGGTTAGATTCACATTCAGGAAAAGACCTATCACTTTCTGGACAGGACCAACCACTTTCACGTAAAGACCCACCACTTCTCCTAAAGGATTCAAGGTTGTTAGATCTGGGTTTTAGCATGATCCAACGGTAAAGAAATCGTTTGAGCGGGATATATCTGGTAATACTTGCTTATGGATTACTTTGATTGCAAGTGTTTTTCACCTATATTTAGAGTTGGGTGAAGAGTTCGACTATAAAATAGAACTTCTCTCTCGCATGTATTAGTGAAACATTTTGTTGTCCCCGTGGCTTCTCAAATCAATCTACTCCGGAGTCCGGAAGACTTTTATTACTATTACAAAGGGTATCGAGACTCGAGACCCGAGAGTAAAAAATAGGGGAAAGCAAACATCTTTTCACATGGATCAGTAAGACTGTGTTTTGGGGCAGAGAGAGACTGGACGGAAAAGCAGACGTCTCGTCTTGTCCCGTTCTCGCATTTTCTAGTCCTATAATGAGTAGAGTAAATGAGACGTAACCACTAAACTCTGCTCTCTATTCTCTAGTACCTAAACGACTGGAATCGCTTGACCCTAATAACTTTTGGATCAAAAATAAATAAATAGAAATCTTTGGATTTATACGAGGATTGCTCCTGTTTTTTCACACTATAACCGCTCCGTATACTCTAAACGGTCGTACAAATATCTAGTGCTTGAAATAAGGCATATTGGCATCCTTCTCAGTGTAGAGCTTGTTCAGGTGAAGAAATCTGCTGAAAGTAAAGAGATGGCTGAGATAGTCAATCTATTAGGAGAAACTTTTTATGTCGTGCATAGTATCAATGGTCAGAAAGATAAGAAGCAAATAAGTGTGTACACTGGTAAATGACTTTCCTTGATAACAATTTTCCGATGTCGACACCCAGTCAACATCTTTTGTTTATGTACCAACTTCTTTGTTTTTTATCCCTTTTTCTTAAAAATTCTCTCGTAGTAGTATGAGTATGACTGTATATTTATTTTTTTTGACTAAAAAGGCCAAATATTACTTTCAACAAATTTCTTCATCTGAACTAGATTATTCACAAAAAAAATAAAAACCGAGGAGAAAACCATACTTCTCAACATGACTCCAGGAATTGCGTACCGAACCTGGAACTGGAAAATTAACTTTAGCTTTTGTACCTTTCTGCTCTGAATTTTTGTGCCTCGCTTTCCTTTCGATCCTATTTGCACTTTTTTTCTAATATATGTACGAAAGGCTTAGAGGATCATCGGGGGTGATTTCCTTGAATAATTTATCAACAAGCCTTGCAAATTTTCGCCATTTTGAATTTCAATTGCTTCCATGTCAACCTCATCAAATCAACGTATTCTCGATAAGGTCACCAAAGGTTACAGTCGAGAACTAATTTGGTAGAGAACCCCATTTGTATCTTTCTTTCTTTTCTTGATGATTTCATCTGTGTCTTTCTTCCTTTTGTTGTCTATAACTCTACCTTTTCTTTTCATCCATATTGCCTACAGAATAACAACCGGGATAAGAGGCCATATTTTCCATCCTATGTGCTTCCCTTTGGCGTCTAGCCACTCTTCCAAATGTTCTCTCACAGTGAGTTTGTGTGACGCCCCAACCTAATCACATGCTTAGATAATATGATTACAACCTAATTGAAGCCTCAACTTTAGATTTCCAAACTTAAGAACCGTAATTACATAAACTAAACCAGTAGCAAACCCAAACACTCTGATATTATATAAGAGTAAATCTCTCAGGTGATATGAATACAATAATGTGTTGTTTTATAGAATAAATAAAGAATACATATAAATAAAAGATTCATAATATCCCTAAACATCGCTACAAGCTTTAAGCTACGAAAACGGATATCTTCACGTGCACTATTTCTTATGATTACTGAAACTGAAGTGGGAAGAAGTGAGCACATCATCCCCAAAGGGGTGCCCAATGGAAACATATAACTTTCAGGTAATCACTAACATGCTCACGGTTTTAAAGAAACAAGAATAAAATAAACATTCGGCATGTCATGCATCATGAAGTAAGTGTTACTCTAACCTCCCTAACCTCATTGGAGAAGACGACGCGAGAGCAACCCCAATCAATAATAATAACATCGTCCACATGAAGTGTCCGCCCAAATCATGATTCAGAAAGTTATCATCTATTGACCGGAAAGTTAGACAAAACAAACATAATATGCACATGAATGAATTCCCCAAAATAAAATAGTATATATAATATTCAACCGGCTTACCCCTACCTACTATGTAATATTCGACCGGCTTACCCCGACCTACTAACATAGTAAAATTAAAAAATGTGTAATATTCAACCGGCTTTCCCCGGTCTACTAAGAAAGTAAAGTGCGTAATATTCAACCGGCTTTAACCGGCCTACATAGAACTTATCAAGAAGCCGTGGGGAAGACACGGTCACTCCTTGCTGGGGATTCACACAACACATATTAAACACACATTTACATTCATTGTAACATTTGTACATACAAAATACATGAATAATATATCATGCTCGCATATCAAAGAAAGCTTAATGATTACAAGAAGGTTACAGAGTTCCCACCTGATTTGATGACAATCCACTCCTACCGTGAATTCCTCAATCCATTGGTTCATCCTTTGAATCGATTGTTGTTAATATAGACTAAATGTTAATCACGCAAACACTCTAAGAAATTAGCCAAAAGGCTCATATGAGGTTCATAACAAGTCTATTTAATGGTTCTAAACCATTTATGGTATTTCATTCTCTACCTTTAACATAACTAAGAGTTTACTAATCCGATTGGGTTGATTCTATAGTTCATTCGATAAGTCTAGAAGAGATTTACAACTTTGTAGAAAGAACCAAAAAGTAATTCGGACCATAAGGGTCCAATTCATGTTTAATAGAAAATATGGCTCTAAGCCGAAGTCCACTAAACCAGCCCGTTGGACCAAGGTCCACAATATCTGAGTCAACTAACGGTCACAAACGGTCAAGGAAGCCAATTAATTGGTCCTCGTCATGTCAAAGTCCAAGGTCAAAGGTCAAGTCAAAGGGTTAACTGGGTCAAATCGGTCAAGGTCCACTGTGTCAAGTGCTATTCAACATAGTCGACTCAGTCAAACAACTGAGTCAGATAGACTAAATCAGTCAGGCCTCTGACTGAGCTTAATGGACACTGACCTGAGCCATTGCGCAGGTCATAACTCTAACGCACAAACATTATGCAACACACAACAGGCTAGGACCAAAAATGCATTTCTAACTCTCCTTGTAAAACAAATAACCAAGTCATCTCTTTATCAATACAATTCTATCGATCCAATACAACTGCAATACAACTCAGACTTCATCTGCAATTTCTATCTCCAACACTTATACCCAGTTTATAACTACGCCACTATGATCACCTGCAACTTACTATCAACATTACAACAAACCCATGAACTGTGTTTTAATTCTTCTCACCCAACACCACCATTACAACCTCCTTTTATGCAAGTCCTGTAACAACAATCTTCAGAACTTCCATGTCTCTATTCAACCCGTCAGAATTACCAATTCATCCATCTGCAACAGCACCATCTCAACTTCTCATTCCGTCACAGTTCTCCATCTCAGCATCAACATCAACAACACTATTAAGCCTCAACTTGAACCATCTCCATTACAGTTTACAGCCCCACCTGCAACTATTGTTGCTCACCACTATCTCAACTTATCTTCATTATCAGTTGTTCGGAAACTCAAATATGCACCCACACAACCTGACTCGAACTCAATTGCAGCCCTCAGCTTCAACAACCAACAACACCACTTTCATCCTATCTGGTCCACCACTGCAATTAAACATACACAACTTGACCTCTTTACAATATCCACTTGTCCCTTGTAATCTCAGATCTTCATCGGTTACCATTTGCAGCTTCTCGGCATCACATGACCACTGAGATCAACACCAGCCATTCCAGACTATCACACAACAACACTATCTGAGATACAACTCAGAATCCTAACACCACCACCATTTATACTTTAGCTCAAGCAATTCTGTGTAAACAACATTGCAACCCTGCCACCAATTCAGCTTACAACTCTTATCTGCACCAAAGTTCAGTTAGATTCACAACATATCCCCTTCACAGCCTCAAGTCAAGACCACAACCATCTACATAGCAACTTCAATCATCAGAACAACTCAACAACAGCAATTAAACAACAACCCTCTTCTTATTCATCTATCAGAACCTCAATTTAATTCATCTTCTTCATCTGCAGATGCCGACTAGAAAAACCTAATTTACATGAACCCTAATTCTATATGAAATCAAAATTAAACTCTATAAATTCATCTACACTTCAATTGACAACAAACCCACTCTATAATCTAACAAATCATAACGATTTCATAATAAGAATCAACCAAAACAGAAACTCTGAATTCAAACACCGTTTTACCTTTTCTGAAAACTTTGAATTGGAGACTCGAATCAACATCAACACTCTCGATCAATCCTTGCTCTCTACCTAGCCCTCACGATCTTGTAACTTAATTCCATCTCTCAAAACTTGAAGAATCACCAGAGAAAAGCAAAGAGAAGAAGAGAAGGGAAAGAAGGAGAGAGAAGAACGAATGATTAAGAATGAGATGAGATCGAGTTTATCTCGATGGGTTTTGATGATAAGACCAAGGAATTACCAAGGCGCCCACAAAATGGATAAGGGCAGCCAGGAGGTTAAGCCAATGATATCTTCTTCGTCCGGTACCCTATTGACACGTTCGAGTAGTCCATTTTTCCTAGCTTTTCGAGTTCTATCCAATAGTACTAATTTCATATCTAGATCGTTGTTAGATTAATTTTATTAATTAAAATCTAAATTAACTAACCGAGTCATTATCGGCTAATTCGTCTCTTGACTGGTCAAATAGCGTTGACGAGCTTGAGTGTCATTACATTCTCCCCACCTTATTCATTTTTGCCCTCGAAAATCGAACCATCCTTTTAGTCTTCAAAACTCCCCACCTTATAGAGAATTACTATCTCTCCACTAAGTGCAACTACTGCTCATACTTACAAACGCGCGAAAACCAACTCATTGTAAATGAGTTCAAAGCAACAAGAAATGAAACACAAACCTATATGATTTTCTACAACTAAAATTTGTGGCTTTAGGTTCAACTAATTTTAAATGCTAACAGATAGAGAAATCTAAATTCCTCACACTAACTTTCTACTTCAATAGATTAATGGTTCTAGATATATATAAAGCTACTCAATAAGTTTCAAAATGAATTTTGGGATCTATCAGAACAATTAACCTCAGTAATTCTTCAGTCTTATATTGACTACGTGTAGAAAAATTATAAACTACTTATTCTCTAAATCTCGGTCAGCTTCCAAAGCATAATATAATTGGTTCAACCTACAATTTTTACTTCATAAAAAGTACACACAACAAGAAAAAAACAAATCAATCATCCAATAATCTTTTAGTTCTTGATATCTTTTAGTGATTAAGTTTTATCTCACAACCCATCTCAGTTCTAAACTGATCTCGTTCACTAACGGGTACTAACTATCATCTATTGTTTCCCATGTAAGATCTAATAGTGAGCTCTGATACCAACTTGTGACGCCCCAACCTAATCACATGCTTAGCTAATATGATTACAACCTAATTGAAGCCTCAATTTTAGATTGCCAAACTTAAGAACCGTAATTACATAAACTAAACCAGTAGCAAACCCAAACACTCTGATATTATATAAGAGTAAATCTCTCAGGTGATATGAATACAATAATGTGTTGTTTTATAGAATAAATAAAGAATACATATAAATAAAAGATTCATAATATCTCTAAACATCGTTACAAGCTTTAATCTACGAAAATAGATATCTTCACGTGCACTATTTCTTCTAATTACTGAAACTGAAGTGGGAAGAAGTGAGCACATCATCCCCAAAGGGGTGCCCAATGGAAACATATAACTTTCAGGTAATCACTAACATGCTCACGGTTTTAAAGAAACAAGAAGAAAATAAACATTTGGCATGTCATGCATCATGAAGTAAGTGTTACTCTAACCTCGCCAACCTCATTAGAGAAGACGACGTGAGAGAAACCCCAATCAATAATAATAACATCGTCCACATGAAGTGTCCGCCCAAATCATGATTCAGAAAGTTATCATCTATTGATCGGAAATTTAGACAAAACAAACATAATATGCACATGAGTGAATTCCCCAAAATAAAATAGTATATATAATATTCAACCGGCTTACCCCGACCTACTATGTAATATTCGACCGGCTTACCCCGACCTACTAACATAGTAAAATTAAAAAATGCGTAATATTAAACCGGCTTTCTCCGGTCTACTAAGAAAGTAAAGTGCGTAATATTCAACCGGCTTTCCCCGGCCTACATAGAAATTAGCAAGAAGACGTGGGGAAGACACGGTCACTCCTTGCTGGGGATTCACACAACACATATTAAACACACATTTACATTCATTGTAACATTTGTATATACAAAATACATGAATAATATATCATGATCGCATATCAAAGAAAGCTTAATGATTACAAGAAGGTTACAGAGTTCCCACCTTATTTGATGACAAGCCACTCCTACCTTGAATTCCTCAATCCACTGGTTCATTCTTTGAATCGATTGTTGTTAATATAGACTAACTGTTAATCACGCAAACACTCTAAGAAATTAGCCAAAAGGCTCATATGAGGTTCATAACAAGTCTATTTAATGGTTCTAAACCATTTATGGTATTTCATTCTCTACCTTTAACATAACTAAGAGTTTACTAATCCGATTGGGTTGATTCTACAGTTCATTCGATAAGTCTAGAAGAGATTTACAACTTTGTAGAAAGAACCAAAGACTAATTCGGACTATAAGGGTCCAATTCATGTTTAATAGAAAATCTGGCTTTAAGCCCAAGTCCACTAAACCAGCCTGTTGGACCAAGGTCCACTATATCTGAGTCAACTAACGGTCACAAACGGTCAAGGAAGCCAATTAATGGTCCTCGTCATGTCAAAGTCTAAGGTCAAAGGTCAAGTCAAAGGGTTAACTGGGTCAAATCGGTCAAGGTCCACTGTGTCAAGTGCTATTCAACATAGTCGACTCAGTCAAACAAATGAGTCAGATAGACTAAATCAGTCAGGCCTCTGACTGAGCTTAATGGACACTGACATGAGCCATTGCGCAGGTCGTAACTCTAATGCACAAACATTATGCAACACACAACAGGCTAGGACCAAAAATGCATTTCTAACTCTCCTTGTAAAACAAATAACCAAGTCATCTCTTTATCGATACAATTCTATTGATTCAATACAACTGCAATACAACTCAGACTTCATCTGCAATTTTTATGTCCAACACTTATTCCCAGTTTATAACTACGCCACTATGATCACCTGCAACTTACTATCAACATTACAACCAACCCATGAACTGTGTTTTAATTCTTCTCACCCAACACCACCATTACAACCTCCTTTTATGCAAGTCCTATAAAAACAATCTTCAGAACTTCCATGTCTCTATTCAACCCATCAGAATTACCAATTCATCCATCTGCAACAGCACCATCTCAACTTCTCATTCCGTCACAGTTCTCCATCTCAGCATCAACATCAACAACACTATTAGGCCTCAACTTGAACCATCTCCATTACAGTTTACATCCCCACCTGCAAATATTGTTGCTCACCACTATCTCAACTTATCTTCATTATCAGTTGTTCGGAAACTCAAATATGCACCCACACAACCTGACTCGAACTCAATTGCAGCCCTCAGCTTCAACAACCAACAACACCACTTTCATCCTATCTGGTCCACCACTACAATTAAACATACACAACTTGACCTCTTTACAATATCCACTTATCCCTTGTAATCTCAAATCTTCATCGGTTACCATTTGCAGCTTCTCGGCATCACATGACCACTGAGATCAACACCAGCCATTGCAGACTATCACACAATAACACTATCTGAGATACAACTCAGAATCCTAACACCACCACCATTTATACTTCAGCTCAAGCAATTCTGTGTAAACAACATTGCAACCCTGCCACCAATTCAGCTTACAACTCTTATTTTCACCAAAGTTCAGTTAGATTCAGAACATATCCCCTTCACAGCCTTAAGTCAAGACCACAACCATCTACATAGCAACTTCATCAAACCTGTCATAATCTTTCCCCCAGCAGTACCCTAAACATTCATCTAAAACCTTCAATCCATTCATTCATGACCCTGAAGTCCAAGAAAAACCCATCTACAATCTCAGTCATACTTCATACTTCACCAGCTGACATGCATATTGAACACAAATCGCTTCTTTAATTCATTACCAACAACTTGGATTATAACAGTAACTCCATTCCATCTCGGACCACCCTTGAGATCCCAATTCTTTGAACTGAAACTCATTTAGGGATGGCCATTTGCCCCACCCAAACCTATCCCCGTGGGTACCCGTCCCGTTTGGGTAGGGTTTTACCCGTACAAATGGGGATGGGATCGGGTATGGGTAATACCCGAAACCTAAGCTACGAGTATGGGGTGGGGACGGGATTCAAGGTCCCCGCCCCATACCCGCCCCGTAGCTTTCATATTATAAGGGTTTAGACTTTTATGCAAGAATTTGTATCGAACTTTTATACTTCTACCACTTAGTGATTCAAGGTCCAAGCCTCATACCCTCCCTGTAGCTTAGGTTTCATATTATAAGGGTTTAAACTTTTATGCAAGAATTTGTATCGAATTTTTATACTTCTACCACTTAGTCGAGCTTTCTTTCATTTGTTATATTCTTGATCGCTCTTGTATATTCATCACTTTCTCTTCTTTGTTGTGATCATATATATTCTCTAAAAATTAAAATAGTGAAAATGATACAGATAATGAAATGGTTAACATGGACGAAGATAGAATGAGAAAGAAAAAAGTAGAAAAACTAATAAATCATTTAAAGATTCTTTTGTTCACTTTAAGATGAATATGATTATTTTATTATTTTTGTTTGATTCATATTTAAATTTTGATTACAAATAAATTTATCTATTAACACCGTGTTACGGGTAACCCATGGGAAACCCGCCCCATATGGGTATTCCCCATATCCTCCCCACCCCAATTCATGTGGGTAATAAGGCGAGTATGGGTATTTCTTTTACGAACGGGGCAGTGATTGGGATTGGCATACCCGCCCCATGGCCATCCCTAAACTCATTCATCTTATGATTCTTCATTGAACTTCTTACGAACTTCCAGTTCTTTGGTTCAATCATCATAACAACTCAACAACAACAATTAAACAACAACCCTCTTCTTATTCATCTATCAGAACCTCAATTTAATTCATCTTCTTCATCTGCAGATGCCGACTAGAACAACCTAATTTATATGAACCCTAATTCTATATGAAATCAAAATTAAACTCTATAAATTCATCTACACTTCAATTGACAACAAACCCACTCTATAATCTAACAAATCATAACGATTTCATAATAAGAATCAACCAAAACAGAAACTCTGAATTCAAACACCGTTTTACCTTTTCTGAGAACTTTGAATTCGAGACTCGAATCAACATCAACACTCTCGATCAATCCTTTCTCTCTACCTAGCCCTCACGATCTTGTAACTTAATTCCATCTCTCAAAACTTGAAGAATCACCAGAGAAAAGCAAAGAGAAGAAGAGAAGGGAAAGAATGAGAAAGAAGAACGAATGATTAAGAATGAGCTGAGATCGATTTTATCTCGATGAGTTTTGATGATAAGACCAAGGAATTACCAAGGCGCCCAAAAAATGGATAAGGGCAGCCAGGCGGTTAATCCAATGATATCTTCTTCATCCGGTACCCTATTGACACGTTCGAGTATTCCATTTTTCCTAGCTTTTCAAGTTCTATCCAATAGTATTAATTTCGTATCTAGATCGTTGTTAGATTAATTTTATTAATTAAAATCTAAATTAACTAACTAAGTCATTATCGGCTAATTCGTCTCTTGACCGGTCAAATAGCGTTGACGATCTTGAGTGTCCTTACAGTTTGTAGCTTCTTCTGATCCCATATTGTGCCAAGAAATAATGGTTTACGTTGATTGGTACGAGTTCACGGTTAAGCAAAGAGGGGACATCACACAATTCGAATTCTGATTCTGCTGCCCCGGTTACATCTCATTACTCTACTCACTCTAGATGTCCAAACGATTAGATAAACGAGACAGGACTAGCCTCCTCCTGCCTTAGTCTACTCGATGTAGGTGTCCAAACGATTAGACGAGACAGGACTACACCCTTCGAAGCAAGGTATTGAAAGCGTGGAGCGGAGCGTGAAGCGCGATGCGTATGTCGAAGTGTGAAATGTCGCTTCATGGTTGATGTTTGAAATGGATGTTTTCTTATAAATAAATTAGTTGTAACTAGTAATTATAAATTTATTAGGAAGATAATACGGTCCGCGAGTTATAACCCCAAAGGTGTCAGTATTCATCCACAAAAAACCCGCCAAAACAAAAGTAACACAAAAACCCCCAAAAAACAAAAGTAACACAAAAACCCCAAAGATTTTGATGAAACCAAAATTTGGTTCATCATAAAATTTGATGAAACCTCGTAGAATTTGACGAAACCAATTTTTTGTTTCATCATAAAATTTGATGAAACCAATTTTAAAATTTGGGGTTTTTGTATCATTTTTTTTAAAATTTGGGATTTTTGTATCAATTTAGTTTAAGATGGAGTTTTAATGAATCCCAACATTTGAGTGGGGTTTTTGTACCACAGGTTTGGTCACCTTGGGTTTTTATGACTAGTTTTGAAGATAATATCTGTATAAATTTTATATAAGTCTAATTTTTATCAAAAAAAAAGCGTGTGTACAACAGTTCAACCTACTCCAAAAGAGTGGGAGGTGGGTTGTTCAATTCCCCTTTAAAATCTTCGGAGCGAAATGCTGAAATTTAAAGCGACGCGTACGCTCTGAATCCTGAAGCTTGCTTACGCTTCATGAAAGATGTGCTTCACGTGACCGCTATATATGGAGCGAAATGCTGAAATTTATAGCGAAGCGTACGCTTTTAAAAACCATGCTTCCAAGCCGGTTGAAAAAGTTATGTTGAAAATGTCCCAATTTTCCAAAAAACATAATGGTGATAACAAAATTTTCACTCATATGAAAGTTTTAATTTTGATTTAAAATATTCTTGAGAAATATCAAATTTTAACACAAAAAGGGGTCGAAATCAAAATTTTCATCATTTAAATACACCAAAGTTGTTTGTACAACTCGAAGTCTCGAACCCATATTTACTTGCACCAAATAATACTATGTCCTCTGGGAAAGGCAGGAGTGGGAAACCGTCAAAACGAGAATGTGGGGAAAGGCAGGTGGGGCTCACTCCTTCCTTTTTCTATCACAATGGAGTTGTGTCCGTTCGACACCCTTTCGAGAAAAATTGAAGTGCAATCTTTCGGTGTGTTTATAATGTGTTTTGTTATGTGAGTGTGGGGCAAGTTAGAGGATGATATTTTGGGGCACTAAGCATTTTCAGGTTGTTTTTGGTGGTGTTTGTCAATCACTTAAATCAAAGCCAAAATCTACATAATACCAAAAACAACCCTTTTCACATCGGAGTGGGATCCATACCAAAATATGAAATTTGTAATTTTTATACCGTTTAAAAGCATTTTAAAACACCTAGTTAACGAAGATAAACATATCAATCAAATTAAAATATTTCTTATAGTAACAATAATCAATTAAAAGGATAATTTTAGAAATATCTCCAAATTCTGTCTTTTCATTATTTTCATGAATAAATACTTTTATTAATTAATTTTGTTTTCTTAGGTAATAAATAAAGCTTGGATGAATTGAGAAGCCAAAAGAAGCAGAGAGTTGGTGACGATGGAAGAGAAACAACAAAGACTCCCGCAAGAAAGCAGTGAAGAATGCCTTTTGCACCTCATCTGCAAGTGGATAATGTTGTTTGCAAGACCCAAAACTAGGTGTGGGCTTGAGATATTTGCTTTGAAGAAATAAAACCCAAGATCTTCCAAGTTCCAAGAGATATTAGCTTGAGATGTGGTCCTAGTCCTAGACTCCTAGAAGAAGATCTTCCAAGATCTAAAACCCAAGATCTAAAACCCAAACCTATTTCCTTCCTGAGTCGTCGGGTTTTTATGAAGCTGCTGAGCATCCAATGACATCTCCACACGGTACATCAGAGTTTGCTACACAATCCTAACAACCTAACCTTCTATTCTTCTCCTACTCGAACAGAAGCCAAATACCCCCTTGCATATCGTTCTCATCTTCTCCAAAGTCCAACCTAACCTTGGGTGAGTGGGTATTCTCCCATTATCAAAATAAAGAGAAATTGAGTGAAATTGTGTATAAATAGGGAGGAGATTGTGCCGATAAAAAAAAAAATAGGGAGGAGATTGTAGAGATAAAATCATGCCCGGATTAGCCGATGCACCAAGCAGTAGATTTATTTTCAGTATTTTTTTTAATCCTTGTTATGTTCTAATTTCACAGCTAGGGTTTAGATGAATCCCTAGCCCTCTAATGTTATTGATCCTTAGATTAGTTCATAAGAATAATATAAACTTGCACATCACATTAACTAACAGTGATATATGAAGAATTGATGGTGTTTGTCAGACAAATTCTTAGTACGCATTTTTTATATTGATGAACGGTGTTGTTTTGATCTTTCAGATTCTTGAATACGTTGTAAACCAAAGATAACTGTCAAACATTGTAAACTTGAAACACTCGAATGCCTTGTTATCACGGTTTACCATAGTTTCCCCTATTGCAACACCGCACAAATGGTCCAAGAGAACTCTTATAGTAATACCTTGTATTTGGTGACAGCTCATCTCTTATATCTGCTGCCCCTGGTTACGTCTCATTAGTCATTACTCTACTCATTATAGGACTCTAGAGTTGATAGTCATTACTCTACTCATTCTAGGACTCTAGATAGGACGAGAACAAGACTAGATGGGATGTGACCGGACGAGAGTCACGAGACGTCTGCTTTTACACGGAAATCCCGTCTATCTCTACCCCATGCTTACTGGTTCATATGAAATGACGTTTGTTTAATTGCCTTCCCCAATTTTTTTCATTCTAGTCTCGAATCTCGACCTATGTTACTGTTACCCTTTGTAATAATAAGTCTTCTGAAGTAGATTTAAAAAGTCAAGGTGACAACAAGATGTTTGAAGATATATGCCAGAGAGAAATCATTTTCGGTTTTCATGTTTCATGTGATTATCTAGTTAATACTGATTCCAGTTCTTGTAATATTTTTTTTTTCTCGGTAAATAGATGATATATTAAGAAAGAAGGCAGAATTACAAAACATCTCAAAGGCTAGCCACCAAGCAAGGGAAAAAAGGTAAAACAACAAAAAAAAAAACCCAAAATTACAACCAAGATAAAATTCCAAAACTTCCTTGCTTTGTAAATTTGGGTTTTCTGGCTATATGTAAAAGTTTCACCACTGTACTTCGGCGATTGGGGGCGAGTGTACCACCAGGGATCAATATAAAACAAGTAAGTCGCTTCCAAAATATTTACCATAAGAGATAAAGTTTGTGCATTGTCTTTTTTTCTAATGATATATTTTGACATGCAGGTTGAACACCTAGTGAGAAAAATATCGGCCGAGTGGCATCCTGGTAATAAAACTGTGATATTGCTAGTAATGGAACAAGATGAATTAGCAGTGAAACTACAGGTTCTTAATAATTTGAAATACAGATTGTTCGAGGCTGGTATTAGACCTTGATACTGAGAATATAGAGAGAGTTTTTAAGCTTCCAGAAGAAAATCTGTATAAACCATAACGAAGTCCTTTTTTAACTGAATCACTAATTAAAATTTGAAAATTTATTTCAGTTTTAGCGAGAGACAAAAAAAGGTGAAAATTTAATCTTTCACCTTGTAAACAAGTGATAATCTGATTTTTCACATGGAACTAGGTGATAATATGGATTTTCACATGAGATATCAAGTTTGTATTAGAACAGGGTATATTTGTAAATTTTATATCAATTTCTTTTTTCACATGTTTTACTGTTCAAATTTCTCTTTGTTCCTATGTTTAGAGGAAAGATTTGTCCGAAGCGGAAACTTGCTTTCACCTTTTTTTTCTTGCAAAAATTTCTTGTTTCACATTTTTTGTTTTTAAAGTTTCGTTTTGCACCTGTGTTTTGGGTTTAAAATTCTATTTTCATATGTCTAAGACTTTAAGTTCATCCCCTTCTCGAAGTTCTATCTCTTTTATTGGCAGTAGGATACAAAATTTGATAACGATCGAGTGAGTAATTTTTACTGGTGAGTACAACAACGAGTTGTAACCAGGGGTAGTAGACCCCACCATCTAAACTCTAGAATCCTAGAGAGAGTACAACAACGAGTTGTTACCAGGAGTAGCAGACAAACACCCTGACTGTCAGCATTTTTACTCGTAAATGCTAGTTATTCCCCACTCATCTGTTTAAGTTCATCCTTTTCTAGAAGTTCTATCTCTTACTGGCAGTAGGATACAAAATGTTTGGGACAAGAGCTAAAATCTCCCAATTTGTTGGGGGTGTCGTTACTGGAAATGCCCCATTTATACGGAAATGCAGAATATTGATCATCTTAGAACATACAATGAAATTATTCGCTACAACATTTACGCGAAGAAAATCTTTTACGAGAAGTGAGAAGAGAAGCAGACTGATAAAATTGGAACGTGGGAATCTAATACTTTTGTCCACAATCCACATATATATACTTCGTAAGAATCCCAAAAAAAAAATCGGCTATATGCTAGAGTGTTTTTTTTAATTTTTTTTATATGTAAGAATCTAATACCTAATTCATTTCTAGTTTGTAAGAATCCACATATAATTATGTAATAAGGAAAAATCTTATTACAAAATTATAGTTTTATCATGACCCAAGTTTTGTTGAAAATATCAGAATTTTCCGAAAACATAATGGTGGAAACAAAATTTTCACTCAAAATTCAAGTTAAAGTTTTAATTTTAATTTAAAATATTTAGGAGAAATATGAAATTTTCACATAAAAAGGGGTGAAAACAAAATGTTCACCTAATATGGCAATGGTAGACAATACATGTCCATAGGACATAGATAAGAATGGAAAATAAAAAAACAAAAATTCATTATAAACCGTCAAAATAAACCATACCGAAATATGACAGATGGTGATGTTTGGTATTTCAGATATTGTTCCATTTTTTGTGGGTAGTAGACCTTTGTAAGACGAAAATACCCCAAAATATTAGCATAAAATACGCTATCGTATAAGTTTTATTATGAGAAGTATCGGCAAAAGTGTGAGATAGTTTTAAATTAGGAGTGTTATTTAGTTTATAATACTAATTATAGGTTTTCTCTCTATCTGCGTACTGTACATACAAAGATGGATGGATTGAGATTAGCAGGCGGGCCCTTTTGTGTGGCATTAGATCAAGTCTTATGGTAGAATCCATTGTATTCCAAGTGTGGAAAAATTGGGGAATATCAAGTTTAGTGGCTTCCAAATTGGCGTTTTTCATGAAAAATCCAAGCAGTGTTCCATGGTTTCGGGGAAGGTCCCGTGGTGGAAAATTTTAGTGGACATGAATGGGGGATAACTAGCGTTTTTGGTGACATCTCATCTCTTATATCTGCTTCCCCTGGTTACGTCTCATTAGTCATTACTCTACTAGTCTACTCATTATAGGACTGTAGAGTTGATAGTCATTACTCTACTCATTCTAGTACTCTAGATAGGACGAGAACAAGACTAGATGGGATGTGACCGGACGAGAGTCCAAGACGTCTGCTTTTTCACCAAAATCCAGTCTCTTTCTACCCCATGCTTACTGGTTCGTGTGACCGGACCTATGTTACTGTTTTCCTTTGTAATAATAAAAGTCTTCTGAAGTAGATTTCAAAAGTCAAGGTGACAACAAGATGTTTCAAGATATATGCCAGAGAGATATCATTTTCGGTTTTCATGATGATCTAGTTAATACTGATTGCAGTTCTTGTAAAAAAATTGTTTTTTACTCAGTAAATAGATGATATATTAAGAAAGAAGGCAGAATTACAAAACATCTCAAAGGCTAGCCACCAAACAGGGGAAAAAAAGGGAAAACAACAAAGGAAAAAACCCAAAATTACAACCAAAATAAAATCCCAAAACTTCCTTGCTTTGAAATTTTGGGTTTGCTGGGTTATGTTCTTTTTAAACTCACTTTGAGATTAGTTTTCGGTCTACGGTCATTAAGTATGTAGTCTATGCATAATTCCAAGTTTTTAACTTTAAGAGTCTTTTCACGGGACGTTGCTTCTCATAGATGCTTTTCTCTAGTCTAGGCCTATGGACAAGACCCTTCTTTGGTACGTTCAGCATGCGGAGAGAGAGACAGAAAGGTCTTGTCAGCAACGTTTAATATGCTACTTGCACACGAATGACAATATTTATTTAACCTTGAAAATTGATGAAAATGAGAGAGAAGGTAATTAGCAAAAATAAGATGACAATAAATTACTAGTTGCACCTATGTTTTGAGGGAAGATTTGTACGAACTGGAAATATGATATCACCGTTTTTTTTTTTTTTAAATTTCTTTTCACATTTATTACTGTGAAAATTTCATTTTGCACCTGTGTGTTGAGTTATTTAAATTATTTTCATCCTCTTCTCGAAGTTCTATCTCTTTTAGGATACAAAATTTTTGACCCAAGAGCTGAAATGCCCCAATTTGGGAGTGTTTTCATTTTACTGTGTGATACAACTGTTTCCCCCCATCTTTCCCTCAAGATATGTACCGTATCTAAACCCCAGAATTGAAAGCTTTAAAGTTTAAAGTTTAAACCCTTTGGGGCCCGTTAGTGGGTCCCTGAGGGCTCCGGACTCAGAGTTTTGCTAGTCTTTATTTTGGGAGACGAGACGAGACGTTTACTTTCCCTTTCTCTCTCTCTCACCCATGACCCATGCTTACCAAGACCTAACTAATCTCTCCCACCCATCTTACCAGTAATCAATGTGAAAAGACGTTTGCATAATCAGATACATTTTCATTTTATTTTTTTTATATTTTTTTTTCTTATTTCCTACGTAAGAAATTTTGATTTCATATTTAGAGTAGAGACCTCCATCATTACAGTTGTCCGAGGGAGATCGACCGGAACAATACTGCGTTCCAAGGATTTGGATAGGGAAGGGAAGGAGTGGGCCCCGCCATCCCCCTCACACGGTACACTCTTCGGGTTTTTTTCCGGTCCATGAATCATTTTGATTTCATGTATGGATTAATCTGTACTCCTTGAAATTTATTTTCGTTTGCTTCTCTCTGACAGCAAGCAATAGAAGTATAGTACTTCGGCTTCCAATGGAAGGTACTATTTTCTTTTGAAGCATGTATATATAAAAAAGGAACATGGAAGGTACTATTACTTTTGTTTGTTCTCTTTTTTCTTTAATCTTTCATTTGTAAATATGCGGGTTTTATTTGTTAGTAATTTTGTTTGTCTGCAGTGCAAAATCAGAATATAGTTAAAGACGACGTCCCTGTATCTTCCAAGTTCAAATGGAGGATTGAAAAGGTTCCTGAATTGAATGAGCAAACTTATTTCTCTCATGTCTTCAGTATAGGTTCTTGTAAATGGTATAGCAATCAACGTTGTGACTAAACCCTTTTCTGAAGTATTACCGTTTCTATGTTTTTTTTTTTTGATCGGTTTACCGATTCTATGTTACAGTGACATAGTCCCTGCTTTGATGAATATGTACTAATCTATATTGTGTTATAGGATATTAGCAGCTTTTCGTAGGGATATCAATGGGGATGATTACTTTTCGATCTATGTGGTTGTCGTAGAGTGTACGAACTCCCGATATGCAAAATTCAGTATTTCCATTATCGGTCAAACCAACAAACCATTCAACAAAGGTACGTAGTATCATACATATATATATATATATACATTAAATGGATGACATTTATGTGTTGGTTAAGTTTTTTTCTGTCTGCATTTTTATATATAGATACGGAAGACCAACGGTTTCATTTCACGGATGAGGAAGACGATTGGGGTTTTGATAACTTTATATTGTTCGACGAACTTATCGATCCTAGAAATGGGCATATAGTTGATGATGCTTTCATTATTAAAGTAGAATTGTGTTCGTTTTCAAAACCAGAATCTATCGAGGTTAGTAGCTAACGGGTTAAACGGTGCATTATTGATGATACATCACTTTTTGTTGATTAGTGCGCCAATTTTTTTCACTGCGTGCAATGCAATTCAACTTATTTTCTATTCTTTTTCTTGGTCTAACTTTCGTCTTGTAACAGGAAGCTCGTGAGATGATATGTCCCTGCCATTCAGTTGTTCAAAGGTAGAGTTCCATATCACCGGCTTCCACTAATACACCATGTTTATCTGATTTTGATTGATTCCAAAGAACAGAAAGTAATAAATGAAATCATGCATCTACTGAGCATCGCAATGACCATGTAGTATTTCATCAAAAAAGTCGGGAGTAGCCAAAACGTTTAGTAGAAGGAAAAGGGTTGCGGTGGAAGGAGAGAAAGCTGTAGGCGGTGGTGAAATCTTAGATGGAAAACAAGTTGCAAAAATTGGTAAGGAGAATAAGAGGATCATTGAAGAGGGTACATCATCAGAAGATATTGATTCCGAGAAACGACCTGCAAAAAAAAACAAAAATACCTCTAAAGAAAAAGACTCTAAAGAAAATGAAGGTGCATTTCTTTTTTTCTTGTTATGAAGAATCACCACTTTCGATTCATTTATTTCACATAGTTACATACCTGCGTGTTAGAAGATAATTTGGTCTTTGAATGAATTTTATGGTGTTTCTGCCCGAGTACGCTAGAATTTTAACTTGCTTATTATATTTATGAAATATTTTATTGAGTATTTGGTCTGATTGTATGTGTTCTCTAAGATAATTATGTTTGAGTGCACCATATTGAAAGAGATTGTCTTATGTTTGAGTGAGTAATGGTTCAATCGTGTTTGTAGACTAGGTCGATCAGTTATGCTTGGATCACCAGAAATCACTTTTTTTTTGTGTTTGAAATGATTTCAACTTGATTGTATATGCTAGAGTACAAAACCAAATGTATGATTATGCGAATTAGCTTTCAAGGTAACTGCTCTTTTACACTTTGATTTGGTTCAGGGGCGGCTATATCTCAATCAACAAAAGGCAGAAAATTTAGAGCAGGTTTCACTCCCATATGGTCCCTGAAACAGAATATATAAAAAGGAAAAGCTGAGTTTCAGTGAAGAACAGTTGGGAATGATACAGAATTCTCCGTTTGGGTATATTTTTATGGCGTTCCATGAAACTAGAAATACTAAAGAACATCCTTGCAAAACGCATTCTTAAAATCATTGGACCAAGATGCCAGAAGCTTGCAACAAAGTGTTGAAGTGGTACGTGAGAGGACCCGGAAAAAAAGAGCATTATGTTGTATTCACGCACAGGGGGGACGAATATAAGTTGAGGTCAACATCAGAACAACTCGCTGTGATATTTAGAATGCCAAAAATGGAAGGAAGAGGAAACGAGAGAAGCCTTATAAAATAGGATAAATCGTACTCGCAAAGTGAGTTTTACCTTACTTACTTTGGTTCTTCAACAATCATCACAAAATGTATGTTGGAAAACAATATTGTTGGGCTAGTGAAATCAGGTGAGAAAAATGAAGATCTGGTAAAGCTGATTGGGTTATTCATGTGTGAAACTTTGTTCTTCACATCTCATGCAGGGAGCCAGTTGAATAAAAAATATCTTAAACTTTTTGATAGCCCTTTGAAAACAAACAACTTATCATGGCCTGATTTGCTTCACGATCACTTAATGGCAAGCCTAAAAAACCATAAAGATACTACGCTAGTAACTGGATGTGTAGTGTATCTGTTGGTGAGCTTACAATTTGTATTTTTTTGTTATTTAATTTAATAAAAACATAAAATACACGGTTTTGTGAAAGTATCATAAAAAACTGACCACATTATTTCGTGTTTTCAGATCTGGTTCTCCGAGCATATAAAAAGCGGAGTTAAGGAAACCCCTATTGCCGAAGGACTTCCTAGGTTTGCTAGGTGGAACCTCCAAAATATTTGTAGTGCTATACTAACAGATTTCGAGAGTCTTGAGGTAAGAATAATAACAACTAAGTTAATGTCTTTTTGGGTTATAACTAAATTTTATTTAAAGTACACTGTATATTATTGTAAGTAACATATGTATGCCTACATGTGTATATATCCGAGGGTTTCATTGAAGCATACACAGAAGTGGAAAGACAAACATTAAATAGCTTGAGAATGCGGATACAACAACAAGATCAACTACTTTTTTGTAAAGCAGGAGAAGGTCAGCCTCAACAAAATGAAATTATTATGCAGAAGGAGGTACGATCAACGGTACAAGGAGATAAAGGAGTTGAAAATGTTGATCAAGAACAGCTGCTCATACAGCAAAATAAGTATGATGATTTGAGAATGTCAGTTAAGAGAAGGTGGGATGCAAAGGAAAAGCAGAAGCTGAATGGGAAAACTGTGCATTATGAGGTTGAAGAAATGTTAAATGAGTTCTATTTTAAAGCATACCTAGATGAGAAAAAAAGGAAAAGAAAGAAACAAAGAAAAGTAAAATTCGTTAGTGCTATCTAGAAATAGAAAGAAACCCTTCTTTAAAGGAATGTTTTGTATTGTAGAAGTGAAAATTTGAGTTATTTTGGACTCCGAAGTGAAACTTTCTGTTTACATCTGTGTAAGTTCATCGGGTGAAAAAAAAGTTTACATAGTGTTATTAGCTATTATGCATGTTGGTTTACATTGATATTTGTTTCACCGTTGTCATTATTCCAAAAAAAGACTACCATCGAGGAAAATTCCTAATCCATTTCTATTGAAGTGCTATATATTGATCATCTTGTGACACTGATAACATCAACGAGCTTAGGATGGGAATCAGGTAATTCTCTTTTTTTTTTAATTATTATGCATGTTGGTTTACGTTATGATGCAAATTCTATACAATTTACTAATTTAGTTTCACCATCGTCATTCGTCCATTATTACAGCTGCTGCATAATTGTACTCAAAAGAAAAACGATTGTATCTCAGGCTTCGATTAACGAAAAACATCAAAAACATCCAAAGAGGAAAACTCTGAAGTCCCATTTATACTGAAATGATGAATATTTATCATCTTGGGACATATGATGACATTATTCGCTACAACATTTACACGAAGAAATCTTTGAAACATTTTGATCTGAATTGCTGAATGGTTATATTCAGACACCATTGGTGACAAATGACAAACCGGCCCAAGTAAAACTCAAGAACATATTTTGAATTGCTTAATATATAATCCAGTTCCAAGAAGATGTAGATGGTTGAGCAAACCATTGAGAAAATAAGTGTGGTGTTTGTTGTGTGAAAACAAAAGCAAAAAACTTTAAGGTGTGACACAAGATTCGAGCACCTCATACTACGCTGATGAGCTTAACCAATGAACCAACACTGGCTGCTGGGTGAAGACGTGTATTCTTCTTTATTTATCTGAACCGAATAGCCAACTAAGGGGATTTTGAGGGGGCAAAAAAAAAAAAAAAGCACGGACCCAATGATAAATATTAGTCCCACATCACTTGTTGTCACACGCCCATTAACACGTGCCCTCATCAAATATTTTTTATCTTCGTTGAAATTTCTAGATATCTGTAATTCATTTGAAAGAGAAGCATCAGCCGTTAGATTTTTACTCCCGCCGTTCCATTTTACTTGATGTTATGGAGTTTTTCACGCAAATTAAGGAATATCAGAGAGAGAGTTAAATTTTTCCAATTCTACCAAAATTAGTTTCTAGATTCTAGGAAAAACTACCAATCCCATTGCAATTTACTTGGGATGTACCAAATTTTTATAGATTCTCCACGGTAAATATTTAAAAATTGGAGTAATTGTTTGAGTTGATTACGATGAGAATTTATGCTCTGGTGTGATTCCAAAGCAAGGGTAAATCAGAGAGAATTTTGGGAAAATACTAAAACTCTCATCTATTTTTGAACCGAAAATAAAACCTAAAACATCAAGTAAAGTGGAACGGAGAAGGGAGTAGAATACGAGGCGTCACCTCGAGTCTCAAACAAAAGGTACTTCCTCTTCCAAATTTTTTTTTTGTACTAGAACAGTAACTAACGATTGTGCTTTGGTTCTTTTAATCTTCTTCCGTCTTTAACATTCCAAAAAGTTGTTTACTTTCTGGGTTTTCAAGATGAACCGAGAAAAAAACTACAAAAGAAAACCTCCCCTCACATACTTTAGATTTTTTGTGGTCCCCGGTGGGTCCATCCCCTCGGGAGTTTAGCAGGAACCCACCTGTATTGTGTCTGGCGGTTAATTTCCTTGTTTTTTGCTCGGTTCACCAAGACTGCATAAAAACCGCCCCTTCACATGGGTGTGTGTGTGGGGGGGGGGGGGGGGGGGGGGGAGGGGGGATTATTGAGAGAATGTGAGAGAGCACAGTTTTCGTTTAGTTTTTTTAGTGGTTTGGTAAGATTTTTTTGAACGCCAAACCTAAATAGATTAAAGGCACACGGATTAAAACTAAACAAGAGCATAAAGCTCCAGGAAAAAACAATAAAACAAGAGTTTAACTAAAGACTTGATATTCTAAGCTAAGAAAAACAACCACAGGAGAACAAGGAACATGCATAATGAAGAAAAGTTCATAGCCGCATGGAGAACGAATAGAGAACAACATAAACAATCAAGGAGAAAACTCATCATCGTCCTCAATGGTTATGCCGACATGATTATCAATCAAGAAGGAAATTCCCTTTCTTTTTTTTTGATGCACTCTACCTCCTAGTAATGGGCCAGCCGCGGGAGTCATCTTCGATTCATGACGTTTTCCTGTACCATGCTCGACATTCTTCCACATACTAATAAGTACCATTTTCTCATATGCTTCAACTTGTTCAAGCAGTGTGTGGTTGATGGCTCTATCAGGATGCAACATATATAATGCTCTCATGGTAATCAATTGTAGCTGCGTGCAAAACTTATTAAATGTCATTACAGTAAAAACGACATAAAGAACAGTGAATTATACTATCAAGCATGGGACTTCAAATCGGATCTGAATTATTTTTAACAACATAAATAACATTTTGGCTGACCTCTTCTTTTCTTTTCAGGCCGTCTGGTACCCAAAATCCTAGCTGAAAAAGTACATCAACGAGAGTTGTACAATCTCTTGTCCTTTGGTACAGCCTCTGACACACCTCTTCCCGAATCTGTAGAATCTCTTTTGGAAGTCCTATGTCTGTATCCATCAAATCTAAATAAAAAAAAGGCTTTTTAGTACAACGAGTAAAAATGAGAGAAAAAGTACCCAAAATTTGACTTTCGACATTAATACCGAAAAAGTATCGAAAAATTGAATTTCGACTGTAAAAATGAGAGTAAAAAAAGGCATTTTCTATAACAATACCGAAAATTTTAGGATTTCGATCTTTTCAGGTGATGAGTGACTTAGGGGAGACGAAACCATTAAAGAGTAATACAGTCCAAGGTACAAATATAATGATATATGGTGCGACCGTGTTAAGTTAACAGCAAGTTAACACCTTTTGGACGAAAACCCGTTGCAAAGGATATATTTCTAATTCTGTTTGAAACCATGACACTTAGTAATTAGAGAATTGTGAGAGGGATATTTCTGATGAATTCCAAACCCCATATAATTAAAATTAGGGCTGTCAATGGGTATCCATTACCCGGAACCGGAACCGGATCCGGTAGACTTGGGTCCGATTCCGGGTCCTAAAGTTGGACCCATTAGCAACTTAGGACCCGACGGGTAATTACCCGATTGGACCCGAATTTAAACGGGTCCAAACGGGTAATACCCGTTGGGTACCCGCGGGTATCGGGTACCCGTTTATTCATACTTTTATTCATGTTTTTGCTAGTTTTAGCTTTGATATTTTACTCGTTTTAAAATTTTCTCTTACATTTAATCTTTATTTAGTACATTAATAAGAAATAATAATAAATTTTATAAAAGTTATTTAAATCCAAGCCAAAAAGAGACAAATATTAAGTTTTTAAGGTTTTTTTAATAGTTTTCTTAAGATCTAATGGGTATCCGGGACCGGCGGGTACCCGGATATTTAAACGGATCCGGTTCTGGGTCCACAAGTGTAGGAACCGGACCCGGATCCGACCTTTATAAGTAGGGTCCGGATCTAGTGATACCCGGGAGGACCCGGACCCGTTGACACCCCTAATTAAAATAAAAGAGTTTAAGAAACACATTACAAACAAATACAAAGACATAAATTAAGAAAGAAAGTAATCACCATTTCCACATCAACCATTAATCCCAAAATAGAAACCAGTCAGATGCACTTTTCTCCCGCCGACAACCTCTAAGACAACAACATCTTCCTTTTCCTCCAACTCAATGTTCAAATTATGCGATCCTTCACTGATTGAACATAGAGATAACGGACTTTTGTTTCCTATTTTATACAGAGCCGCAACAAACTCACTTCTACTTTGATCAATTAATGTTGCCTGGTATATTTATATATTTGCAAGAGTGAGTACTAATAAATTAAGACACACAACAGTCGGAAAGAAAAAGAAGAATATGCTTGATTGAAGATCCATTATAAAATTTAACTTGGTGAGAATGTTACCTGAGAAATGCGGAGCCTTCCCAGAGAGGTATTGTACATGTGTATGTAAAGATTTCCCGGTTCTAGTTCCACACCTTAGAAATTTAGAATACACAAATGAAAATAAAATGTTTATAAGATCTATTTTAAGAAATAGAGAATTCAAGATCAAAAAATAACTAGATATTCAGCAAGTAAAATTCTAGGATAAAAAATTAAGCTAACCCCAAAATGTCATTTCTTTCCTCTACGACAGACACCACTTATAAACTCAAAGTTACTTGCTCCGTCCAAGATGGAGAATCAATTTTTGGTTGTCCATCTATATAGCCATAGTTCAAGTTCCTAGACGACTCTTTCCAGTAATTTCCCTATTTTTTTTTACTCTTTCCAGTAATATCCTTATATTTTTTTTGAAACTTAGTAATACCTCTATTTATGATAGTCTTGTTACACTAATTAATTTAATATATATTTCGCTTTCAAAGGCTTTAGCCTCTGCTTTATGTCGCTTTCGTTACCTGTTTCCATCAATCCACTACACTCAGCTTTATGTCTTTAACATTTAGGATTTATCCGAATACAGTGGAACTTTGCTTTTTAACCCGTTTTTACAACAATTTTTTTTTTCAAATTTTTACTGTGAATATTTTGTTTTGCACCTGTGTTTTGAGGGAAGATTCCTCTGAAGTGGAAATTTTCTTTCACCTTTTTATTGTTACAAAAATTTCTTTTTTACATTTTTTACTTTGAAAATTTCGTGGGAAAAATATTAATGTTGAATGTAATTAATCACTTAATCTTATATAATTAATTATTTACTTAATTAGTGGGAACCAAAAAACAAAAATTACAATTCGTTACTTACTAATAGTTATATGCTAAAATTCCATTAATTTATCTTTAAATTGATACATCATTCTTTTGGATTTGGTTCAAAACTCAAGTTATGTTGAAAATATCAGAATTTTCCAAAAACATAATGGTGAAAACAAAATTTCCATGTGATAATCTAGTTAATACTGCAAAGTTTTAGTTTTAATTTAAAATATTTAGGAGAAATATGAAATTTTCACATATAAAGGGGTGAAAAACAAAATCTTCACCTAATATGGTAATGGTAGACAATAAAGGTCCATAGGACATATAAAAGAATGGAAAATAGAAAAACAAAAATTCATTATAAACCATCAAAATAAACTATACCAAAATATTTTTATATTCTTTTTTCTAAAGAAACGGTTATAACTAGATTGAAAACGGGAAAAATGGTTTAATAAATTCGCATTAAAATATATGTTATCTGGAAAGAAAAACGAAAAAAAAAAAATTTAGAGAAACAAATATATCTGGGTTATAACGGGTCTAAATAATACTGTAGCGATTATGTAATTATAAACCTCTTACTTTTTGCACAAAGGTTGAGGTTTTAAGAACGAACGGTAAATGGTGAGGTTTGGTATTTCAGAATTTGTTCATTTTTTATGGGTACGTAGACAATTGTAAGACAAGAATATCCCAAAATATTAGCATTAAATACGCTATCGTGTAAGTTTTATTAAAAGAAATATCGCCAAAAGTGCGAGATAGTGTGAAATTAGGAGTGTTATATATATCATAATGAAGGGTTTTCTCTCTAACCGCGTACTGTACATTCAAAAGGAGGGGTTTATCCCTAGAGAAAAGCATTTTCAGTGAAAACCTTGTGGAATTATGCACCCCCTTGATCCCCTGGATTGAGATTAGCAGGGGGACCTTTTGTGTAGCATTATACCACTATCTCCATGACACCTCGTAGTGGAAAAGTTTGGTCGACATGAGTGGGGGATAGCTAGCGTTTTTGGTGACGGCTCATCTCTTAAATCTGCTGCCCCTGGTTATGCCTCATTAGTTATTACTCTACTTATTAATCATTACTCTACTTATTCTAGGACTCTAGAGTTGATAGTTATTAGTGTGCGATTTAGTTACGTCTCATTAGTCATTACTCTACTCATTATAGGACAGTAGAGTTGATAGTTATTACTCTACTAATTCGATGACTCTAGATAAGACGAGAACAAGACAAGACGGGATGTGATTGGACGAGAGTCACGAGACGTCTGCTTTTCAACGGAAATCCAGTCTCACTCTACCCCATGATTACTGGTTCATATGAAAAGACGTTTGCTTTCATGTATGTTACTGTTACCTTTTGTAATAATAAAAGTCTTTTGGAGTAGATTTCTGAAGTCAAGGTTGAGATGTTTCACCAAAGATACATGATAGAGAAAAATCATTTTAGGTTTTCATGTGATAATCTAGTTGATACTGATTCCAGTTCTCGTAAATTTTTACCACTCTTTAAATCAATTACGTATCACTTATTAATGGCAACCCTACTCGGGAAAACACTGTTGCACTTGTGACCCATGGGTATAACGTAATCCGGGCACGGCCACATAGCACCGATACTGTCCCCACTTGACAACCTTGATCTGGTGAAATTTTTATTATGCACCACATTTCACGTGATTAATTGTTTGTGCACCATATTTTAAAGTGTAAAAGACGTAATATCAGTGCGACGAAGGGGATACCAAAGTGCGATTGTGGGTTTTAAACACTGCATCATCCAATTTTACCATATTCCGATATAAGATATACAACCTTGATCCGGTGAAATTTGTAGTATGCACCACATTTCACGTGATCAATTGTTTGTGCACACTATTTTAACGTGTAAAAGGCGTAATATCAGTGCGACGAAGGGGATACCAAAGTGCGATTGTGGGTTGTAAACACTACATCATCCCATGTGACCGTATTCCGATATAACATGAGTTGAAATCTTTTGTGTTGAAGTCCTCAATGCTTACATTTAGGCACCATCAATTAGAGATAACTTAGTAGATAAACTGAAACACAAGCAATATTCTAGACTGCTTAATTTTTACTGTAGGAGCGAAGAAGGGGATACCAAAGTGTGATTGTGGGTTTTAAACACTACATCATCCAATTTGACCGTATTCCGATATAAGATATAGTTACATGAGTGTAAAGTTGATTCCGATATATATAAGATATAATAAATAGGGTACATGAGTTGAAAGTTGATTCCTGAATCTGATTTTGAGGAAGAAATTAGGGTTTGTGAAAAAAAATTGGTTGGGTATTTTGTGGGTAGTCGTCTTAAATTTCATTCTGTAGGGACTGCTATGAAGAAGATTTGGAATTTCAAAGGGGGTTTTAGATTGATTATCAATGGAGATTCTATTTTCTTATTTGAATTTTATTTAGTTGAAGATAAAATCTCTGCAATGGAAAAAGAATCTGTATTTATTTCAAATCGCTTAATCTTGATTCGCCTCTAGCATTTATTTGTTGAACAAGAGATACAAGAGATGAAGACAATTCCAATTAGGTTGAAAGTTGAAATTTTCAATAAATAATAAGATATAAGATATAAATAAAGTTGGTATAATAAATAATAAGATATAAGATATAAAAAGTTTCAATGTTTAACGGTTAGCTAACCTAGAATTCCATATATTTTTAGGGTTTAGGATACATGTATTTATTATAGTTTATGGATACCCTAATTGTGATACAAACTTGATATCTCATGTGAAAATCCATATTATCAGCTAGTTCCATGTGAAAATTTATATTATCACGTGTTGACAAAGTGAATGATCAAATTTTCACATTTTTTTGTCTCACGTAAAAACTAGAACTATCAACTAGTTCTTGTATGAAAAATCAAATTATCGTCCTATTCTGAGTTAACATCATTCGACGATGCGAAAAATTATGATTTTATTCTCCGAAATGGAATTGAGACTCGTTAAATAAGCTGTGATATTAGGATTTTATTATGGAAAAAACTTCAAAAAGAGAATGAACAGAACATGGTTTGAGTCCAATATTGTGCACACTTCTTTAAAGGGTGTGCACGTAACAAGACAACACCATTGGTTGATTTAAACTTCTTACAAAGAACCAATACTGTAGTGACCATTGCTTTTCTACCGGTTCCATTTCCATATACCAAAAAATACCCCGCCTATGTGTCACTACCGAATTGGTGTACGCATTCAGCCCAGAACACACCGCAGGTCCAAACGGGTTCACCGTATCCCGTATTTATGAAGCACAACTTCGTAAACGATAGTGTAACTATAAAATAACTATAATATAACGATAGTGTAACTCCGAACGGGTTCACCATATCTTGACATGTTAGTTGGTGTAACTATAATATAGCAATAGTGCCGGATATATTAGTTAAGTATATTTTCAAGTGTCACAAAGTTATTTAGCTCTAATAAATAGATAAAATTTCCAAAATTTGAAGCAGCCTACGGCCGCCTAATATAATGGTATCTATGCTTTGTACAAAATCTTCATTGTTGAAATGTTGTCCCGATAAATGTTCGGTTTCATTCCCAACCTCGGGTACTTTTATGACTTTATCATGCCTATCAGTTTTTCAGTTGAGTATTAATGGAACATTTTCTTAGCCCACCCGTATGCGGATTTTAGGTTCCGTCGCTGTCGGGCCACATACTTCCTTATATGTTTATACATATTATGAAGTTGAAAATAAAGAACAAATACAGTCCCAAAATTTCCTTGCTTTGTTAATTTGGGTTTGTTGGGTATGTTCTTTTTATGCTCATTTTGAGCTTGTTTTTATGGGGTCTGTTACGTCTGTAAGCTCAATTTGATATTAGTTTTAGCTTCGGTGATCGGTCATTAAGTGTAGAGTCTATGCAGTATGCATAATTCCAAGTTTCCAACCATAAGACTTTTTACAGATGCTTTCCTCTAGTCAAGGGGACAAGACCCTTCTTTGGTACGTTCAGCATGAGAAGAGAGACGGAAAGGTCTTGTCAGCAAAATTTAATATATAAGGCCTATTCCTATGCACATGCCAAAATTTAATATTTGGCATATATGCACCCACTGTGGTGCCTTCACCATATGATGCCATCATCCAAGCTTTACTACTACCTAAAAACACAAAATAACTCAGTAAAAGGAATTATTCTTGAAAATAGTATAAATACAGAATTTGGGATAATTTATGATCTAAAAGCACAAAAGATGAGATGATTTCCAATGAATAGGAGAAACCCCGCTCATACCAAATTAAAAATGCATCATGGGGAGGGGAGAAGCCCCGCGTACCCCAAATTAAAAAGAAAAAAATATTCCTGGTGCATTGCACAGGCACAAATCTAGTCAGTCATTAAAGTGAAAAACGTAATTTCCACACGATTTGCACCCTTTCAAATTTTCAAGTAGTACAAAACTATTTTGGCCAAATGAATTTTGAGTGATTAGTTGTGTTATCACCTGTATTTTGATTGATAAGTTGTGTTTTCATTAATAGGGGAGTTGTAGTTCCAAGATGTTTTTTGAAAAACATACCTTTATTTATGTTGTATGGGAAATTGAATTGACTATTGAGAATAAGACAAAGGAAAAGCAGAAACAACCCAAAAAAAAAACCCACATAAGCCATTCTCAAAACAACCCCAAAAAAAACCACCATATAACAACAGATTGAAGTGAAATCCAATTACCTAGCTACTACCGGAACTCCTTTCACTTAGCCATGCTTGTAGTTACACATTTTCTAGTTTCAAAAAGTTACCAGCAGAGATATCACCTTCGATGTTATCTGAGTTGCGATGTGGCATAACCTCATCCCTAATACCAACTAAATCTTTCATCATATTCCAGACCTTGTAACCAAGCACATGTATGAACTGCTTACGTTGAACTGCCCCGCATTCTATTAAATTTGAATTTGGTGCATCTCTTAATGAAATCACCAGATGACCATCATCATCTCCGTTAATTTTAGCTCTACCCATGCTTACCAAAAAAGAAAGCGCAAATAAATTTTCTACGGTCTGCCCAAACGAATTTCTGTTCAGAATAACATTTTCGAACTTAATCGATTTCTTCCTCGTCTTCAAAACCTCAAACATAGTATCAATATTCTTAATATTTTCTGTCTTCTCCACTACTGCGTTTCCGTCAAGATCTTCTGGATAGTCAACTTCTATTATGGATCTCATACGTTTCTTCGAAACCATCTTCTTCTTATTTGGTTCAGCAACCATGGTAATAGAACATAAAGACACTGACCGAATATATCACATACATCTTTACCAATTCCATTCCACTTCAATGATCTGGATTGATTTGAGCTATTTTTTTCACCGTATTTGTGAAGCATACACGTTATGAAATCAGTATGACTAGTTTTGTTCCTGAAAGTCTTGATAGATAAAGATAGTTTACAAACAAAAACCATCAGAACTTTACCATCGATTACCTGTTGTCTTGGAGTAGTAGCTAACTAATGCAGCTATTCCAGTTCTCCGAGAATTAGACTGAACTTATCAGAAAGAACAATATTTTCACTCTCCTCTTGAATCAGGTTATGCAGACTATGAAAATTTGACCAGAAATTATCAGTCCTGGAACTCTGAAGAGAAAACTCTTTTTTGACATTAACCATTGTACTTCAATCCTATATATTTCGGATTCCTACGCAATTTGACTTAGATTTGATTTAGCTTTTCCCTATTATAATTTGATTTTTCACTTCTTACTCAACAAACTGCTCCTGTTTTATACTACTACGTTTAGCCGTATTAGATTCTTCAAATAACTAACTAGAGTTTACACCTTATCAACTAGGGTTTACACCTTCTTATACATGTGCATAAGAAATTGATTATTCTTCTCTTATTCTATTAGTAAAACTTTAATGTCATTCAACTCTCTCTTTTCTACCTCCCTATTCCTCCATCCAATTTAAAATGTCCGAGTCTGCAAGGTTTTTATGTGGTCCATTTGGATGGTCCTTACAGACTTTTTGGAATCTAGACAACATCTGGGTTTAAGTTCAAATTTCTTGTTTTCGAAATTGATTTTTTTTCTTTTTTTGGAAATCAACCATTCTTAACGGTCCATTTGGACGGTCCTTGCAGACTTTTTGGAATCTAAACCACATCTGGGTTTAAGTTCAAATTTCTTGCTTTCGAAATTGATTATTTTTGTTTTGGAAATCAACCATTCTTAATGGATGGCCAGAAAAACCGTGATAAAATGTCTGAAGAGTATGGTGAGAGAGACCGAAAGGTCTTATCAGTCTATTTATTTTATTTTATTTGTGCATAAGTGAAGAATTTCGTTTGTAAAGTAGGAAATACCAATTGGTCCTAAGAATAATATATTGGAGTTAGTTTGGTCCAGTTTGGTCCAGTTGAACCCTGACTCAGTCAACTGTCTGTTTGGTCCTTTTTAAAAATATATATTGTTGTTTGGTCAAAAAAATTATTGTTTGGTCCTAGAGTGGACAATACCCACGCGGGATGATGTCATCAATTATGTCACAGTCCTTTGATAGTGGCAAAAATACTCTTTTTTCTCTCTCTTAATAAAAAAAAATAAAAAAAAATTTAAAACTTAAATATCTTTTGAACCATATGTCCAAAAATGATAAATTTTATATATTCGGAAAGCCCTCGACGATAGCTTTCCAAAGAGTACCATTGTCGCTATGTTTCAGAGCTTTTAATTTTTGCCTTATTTTTTAGCTATAAAATGAACTATTATACGAGTTCATTCTACAAAATGAACTACTTTAATGAACTATTATACGAGTTCATTCTACAAAATCAACTATCATGCTAGTTAGTTCATTCCAAAAAGTGAACTCTTTGGATTGAATAACATACGAGTTCATTCTACAAAATGAACTACTACTATACGACTTCATTCTACAAAATGAACTGGTATAATGAACTATTATTACGAGTTCATTATACAATATGAACACCTATCACGGGTTCATTCTACAATATGAACTACAGTTTACGAGTTCATTTTATAAAATGAACTACCATAATGAACAACTATTACGAGTTCATTCTACAATATGAACTACCATTCTTAATTACTATTACGAGTTCATTTTACAACATGAATTATCAATCCTACAATATGAAAAACTATTATGAGTTCATTCGAAATTAAGAACATCTATCACGAGTTCACTCTTCAATATGAACTATAATAATGAACTACCATTGCGACCTCATTCTTCAAATTGAACAATTACTATGAGTTTGTTCTACAAAATAAATTGCTAGTGTATACGAGTTCATTCTACGAAATGAACTGCTAGAACTAGAATGAACTACCATGTTATAAAATAGTGTTCATTCTCGGGTATGAACTACTATTATACCGATAAAAAATTAAAAGCTCTGAAACATAGTGACAATGGTACTCGTTGGAAAACTATCGTCAAGGGCTTTCCGAATATATAAAATTTATTAATTTTTGACTTATATTTTGACAGATATTTGATTTTTAAACTTTTATGTATTAAGGTTAAGAGGAGAGAGAAATTAGTAGAGAATATAAAGAAGAGAGAGAAAACTAGAAAAATGATTCACGTGAGGAGGAAAGAAAATAAGAGAGAGAAAGGGTACTTTAGATATTTTAATATTTGTAAATAATTATGGACCAAATGGAAAAGGTGATTTCTGAAAGGACCAAATAGACATGGGACCACCTAAAAAGGGACCAAGCCATATTTTTCCCGTTTGTAAACTCATCCACAAGTGAAAATGTCGCTTGCACGACCTGAAACTAGAAGTGGGCTTGAATAATATATGGGCCTAGAAGAAGACTTTCCAAGAGGACCCACGATCTACAACCGTTTAACACCCAGAAGCTCCTCAACATCTAACGACATCTCCAAAAGACAAAAGTCACATCAACATCTGAAGCATCCGCCCGATACCCTAGTCTCATGTCTCCTCCCTTAATCAAGCAGAAACCAAACACCACCTTCATATCGAATCTCAGCTTCTCTCCAACCGTCTAACCTCTGCAAAACCTTCATTTCACCTCCTTCCATCAAATCCATCCCCGACCATATCTTCTCACAGCCACCCTCTCAACTGGCCAACAATCAAACTATTAATCTCTCTCTCTCCATCTTGTCTTCTTTTCTTATCAAGAACAGAAACTCTTGAAGCTAAGATTGAGAGAGATAAGACTAGAGTTAGGTTCAACATATGGAAAACTATACATATAGCGGTGAAAAGGAGTGGGGGAAGGGGTCGATAGAAAATACATGAAAAGAGTGTTTTCCTTTTCACACTATAGAACTATAGAGTTTAGCTGGTTTACACTTTCAAAACGATTAAACAATACTAGACGAGAGTCACGAGACCATTCCAAGTTCCAACCAAGATACTTATTAGTATTACTCCTAGATTTTGTATATTTAGTACAAGACTTTTTATGAGGAAATTTATTTTTTGCACTGCCTGTGTAGATGCAATATTTTTTTGCAGTTCAGAATGAAATTCGCATGCGCAACACCCCGTTAGGACAATATTTCAGATTATAATAGGCATGGGCCGCATGGCTATTAGTATATTATTGTGTACCGACAAAACCAGTTGTGATCAATACAAACAGAGCACCCTAATCCATAATTAAATACCAATCCGACTCAGCCGTGATCCACAATTCCCCTGAATGGTTCCCATTTCCTTTTAGAGGTTAGTTTAGGAATTAAATGGCTTTTGTCTTGTCTTTTGTTCAGAATCTTCAGATCATGTAAAACCGGAAGGCAGGGGGGAGGTCAAAGAAAGAATTACGGAGTAAAATATAAAAAAGCAAACGTCTTTTCTCATAATACTTTATTCGGGAAAGAAAGCGAAGCAGACGTCTATCTGTCCAAATTTTTTATCCTTTTAATTCAATAGAGATAAAATCTCTAAAAAGTGTCTAGAATTTGAATTATGTGATGTCCCCTTTTTGCTTTCCCGTGAAGTCACACCAATCAACGTAAACCATTAAACAAGGTAATGGTGACCCCTAGCCCCTAGGTGCCCGCAATTGGCTAGGCGGGCTTGATTAACGTACTTTCCATCTAAAGGAAAGCATTTTACGAATCATAACATCTAATCTATATAAGCGTCCTCATCCTTCACTACTTTAAACACCTTCGGAAATAAGTCCAATTCAATCAAGCTTAGGGCTTAGGGCTGGTTTAAAGTAAAACCACTCGATCATGGCTGGTTAAAAATCACTCAATCATAACTCTTGAAAAGAAGAGGGAAAAAGAACAAGGAAGCCCAGGGGGTCCCATTCATGGATATTAGTGCGAGTGAGCGGTTTTTACGAATCCCACGTCACGGTTCACCAAGAATTTTTGTTATTCATAGAGACTCAAAGACTGGATGGGGAAAGCTGCGAAAACGCCAAGTAGGCCCCGAATTTTGACAGCAAAATTTGACACCACTTAGAGCAACTGCATCGTTCTTGCGAAAAGCCATGTTTGGAAACAAAACGAAGCGTACTCCTGGTTGTCAAAAGTTATATTCGTAGCCAAATTATCTAATTTCCGAACGAAGTTTCCATATTTGAGAACTGAATTTGACAATTCTCAAATATAGCATCACGGTGTTATAAAATCTGTGCCAAGTTAAACTCATTTTTAAAGAACGTTCCTCCACCAACGCAATTTATAAACTCGTTTATGAAATAGAAAGTGTTTATAAAAAAACGTTTGAAGTAAACGGTGTTATAAACTGAGTTGTTTATAAAATAGAAAGTGAAAATAAGACGGTTCTACAAATTGCTTTTCACTAAAAGGTTTTATAAAGTCCTTTTCACACTAAATGAAGTTTTAAACTACGTTAGTCTTTTGCCCAGTACGTCACACAACTAAATTCCCAAATAAAAAGCTATATATGAGATAGAAATTTAGGATTATAGAATCGCAACACTGCAGTTGCTCTTATGTGTCAAATTTGGTTCATTTCTTAAAAGTGAACCCCTATTTTTTCTGGTGGGGTAGGGTGTGGAGGCAATGAACGGTGAATATTACTGCCACATAGTGGTGTATCAAGTGCAAAAATATATGTTCACCTATTTTAGGATTGTTAATTGTTTGAAGCTTGTATTTTGCACTTCTATGATTCTTGTATGAATAATTAGTTTTCTCACATATATTTTGATTCAATTGTACCGATTGAAATCATAAGATCACACCAGTAAAAATACTGACAGTAATAACTTGTTGATGTACTCATTCTAGGATTCTAGAGTTTAAGCTGGTGGTGTCTACAAATATTTCTTTTTTCAAATATTTTACTTTGAATAATTTGTGTGAAATATGTGGATTGTTTTTCCCCTTAATGTAATACAGTATATTTATTTAGTGCAGCGGGGGGAATCCATTAAATAAGGGGTAAAAAGATAAGAATTTTATTTATTTTCTCCTTTTATTTTCTCAAAAGAAAATGTAGATCTTTTCCCCCTTAATATATTAGTTTGGGAAAAAGAGATAACATTAGGTACTTCGTTTTGTCCCGAGGGGAATCCAACGTCGTCAACCCAGCGTGCTTAGCATTGGGATTGGTAAGGGCAAAAGTATGCCCTACCATCCCCTCTGTCACGATACAAATTTCGGTTGTTTGGTTCGGTGTATTAATCATTTTCGATTTTTTAAAAGTTAGGGGAGAGGAGCATTTAAAAGCACTAAAAGCATAAGTTGTGGGTCCCACATAATTTTAATACATTATTTTTTATTTTGTATCTCTATAAATGACCAAAATTGTCCTTAAATATTTGATAATAACCAAGAAGAATAAACCCTCTTTCACAAATGCGTGAAGTGAAAAAGCGGGGGTCTAATAGCACCACCCAATATTTCGCTTAACAATCTGTATGGACAAACTCGAATATACTTTCAATAGAATCAACAAGACTCAATCAATTCAAAGTATATCAACGAGTTTATATCTCTCTTCTTGATTTGATTTACTCAAGCAAGAACTGCGAGTTCTAATCAAATACAAGGAATAACTTGGATGGTACCAAAGACCAATATCCAAGGATCAATCAATATCAATCAACAACCAAAGGTCGGATTTCCAATTGATTGATTCAAACGCACAACTTGTATTATTTCAATTATATAAACAAATATAATACGGAAATATAAATAACATAGATACCAGAAATTTTGTTAACGAGGAAATAGCAAATGCACAAAAACCCCGGGACCTAGTCCAGATTGAACATACACTGTATTAAGCCGCTAAAGACACTAGCCTACTCCAAGCTAACTTCGGACTGGACTATAATTGAACCCCAATCAGTCTCCCACTGATGCAAGGTACAGTTGTACTCCCTATGCCTCTGATCCCAGCAGGATACTGCGCACTTGATCCCCTTAGCTGATCTTACCCACAACCAAGAGTTGCTACGACCCAAAGTCGAAGACTTGACAATAAACAAATCTGTCTCACACAGACAAGTTTATCAAAGGGTCAATCTGTCTCCCACAGATAAACCCTAAGAGGTTTTGTTCCGTCTTTTGATAATAATCAAGGTGAACAGGAACCAATTGATAATCCAGTCTTATATTCCCGAAAAACAGTCTAGAGTTATCAATCAACTCACAACAATCTTAATCGTATGGTACCGAAACAAGATATTGCGGAATCACAAACAATGAGACGAAGATGTTTGTGATTACTTTTTATAGCTTGCCTATCGGAGATATCAATCTCAAGCCAATCAATATGATTGTACTCGTACGATATAAGATGCAAGATCAGATCACACAACTACGATAAAAATAGTATCGGTTTGGCTTCACAATCCCAATGTAGTCTTTAAGTTGTTAACCTGGTTTTAGAAGAAGAAAACCAAAGGTTAAAGGAGAACCGACTCTAGTATACAAACTAGTATCACACATGAGGTGTGGGGATTAGTTTTGCACGGAAACTAGAGTTACCCTTATATAGTCTTTCAAATCAGGGTTTGCAATTAAGTTACCTTGGTAACAAAGCAATCAATATCCACAGTTAGATGAAAACCTGATTTAGATTCAAGCTAATATTTCTCAATCGTTAGATCGAAAACTTAGCTTGTTACACACACTTGACAATGCACGCTTCTAGGTTTGTTAACCGTACCCAAACGTATGCACTTGTTGATTCAACAATAGTTAACCAAATGGTTAGAAATATGAACATTCCATTTCAACCACGTTCTTCTTCACCATAACTAGTTCAAATGATTTCAAATGAACTAGTTAGAGAGTTGTTAAATTGCAAGGAAATCTTATGTACTACACAAGACACAATTGAAGCAAAGATGATTTGATTCACTCGAATCGGTTCATGAACTTTTATAGCCACGGTTTGCAAAATGCATTCCTTAGTCTTTTTAAGTTTAAGTTCAGAAATCATCTTCAGATATATAACCTTCTCAAGTTCGCAGACTAAGTTCGCGGACTTAAGTTACCGGGCAGAGTTTACAAACTCCAGCAGAAATTCTCGGGAATGAGAACTTCGCCGGTTCGCGGACTGAGTTCGCGGACTTAGATTCACGTAAATAGTTTGTCAACTCCAGCAGAAATTATCGGGTTTGAGAACTTCGGCAGTTCGCGGATTGAGTTCGCGGACTTGGCTCACGCCATTCTTCCGGTTCTCTTGATTAACAAAGTTCGCAAACTTTGGTTCAAGGAATAAGACTTATACATAAATGTGTTTCCACAACAATGCTTATGTCCACCATTGGTTATGTAATCTAAACTCTCATTTCAATCATTGAAACATTCTTAAGGACGTTATATAGTTGTTACAACAACAAATAACACAAAACAACACAACAACAACAAAACAACCAAAAACACCATTTCTCGTCAAAGAAATTTTCAAGATGATTGAAGCATATCATGACTTTCGTCACATGGCAAAGATAAACTTGGTTAAAGTGAAAATCTTACCAACTCATATTTCGAGATATTGATAGGCGAGGTATACTCGGCTCGAAATACCAAATGTGTATATCTAAGTCTATATATATAGCATACGACTTATTGTCTCAAAGAGTAGGAGATAGAGTAGATAGACTTTGTGAGTGATAGATAAGTTCAAGTCTTCACATACCTTTTTGTCGAGAAGTTCCACCCACCACCGGTTTCCTTGAGTAGTTCTTCTACTTGTATGATGAATCGCCATGAAGTCCTTGAGCTCAACTACACTTTTTATCCTAGTTCGAGACTTAGCTCTATAATAGACAGAAATCAAGACTTATAGTTTTGATCACTAATATTGACAAACATAACTTTTCTTCTTTCTTCTTCAATCTTTTTAAATTCTTCTTCATCTTCATACTATTTCTTCTGCAGATCTTCATAGTTCGTAATTTTCTTCAAAACAATCTCCCTGCTATTGCTTTCCATGGATTCATCAAGGTTAGTTTTATTTTTTCTTCTTTATGAGTTTTGCTAAAATTGATCTTGTATTGATCTTGTTTATTTCCTTATTTGATGTTGTTTATGTGATTCCCATACTCTTTTTATTTCAGCAAAAGCGCCTCCAACACTAGATTTACAGTTCAGAATCCTAACATCCCCAAATCGCAGCATAAGGTTGTTGCGCATAAAATAAAGTCTGCGAATGAGAAGGTAGTAAGAAACACTATCCTTTTCTAATAACAATATTGTTGCCTCTGTTTCTTATCTGGATTGTAATTCGCAGGGTGATAAAGATGTTAATAAACCTCTCAAGAAATCTCGCCACCTTAAAACTGTTCCAACTTCTGTTCCCTTCCACTTACTCATCTCTTCTAAATCTCCTGCGACATCTTCGCAAGATAAACATTTATCTCCAATTTGCGAAAAAGCTGCCTCAGACTTCATTTCTTCAGCTGACCTTTCAATGATTGAAACCCCCCTTGTTGATCCTTCTGTGAATGAAACCTCTTCTCTTCCCATTGAGAATGTTTCTCAACCTTGTATCTCTACCAGTTTTCTACCTAAGTCTCTTCCTCTTTCGAAAGAAACTGTGGAAGGGATAGATATTGCCTTCAAAGTTTTATCTGAAGTTCTGGATGATGTTAAGAAGTCTTCTATTGATCTTATCAAGTCTAATGTTTGCGAAATTCTGAGCAAGCATTTGGGTTCTGACAGAGCTGCTTTGCAGACAGCTTTGGAAAAAGAATGTAATGCTCTTCGTCTCGAAAATCAGAAGCTTCAGAATATTTTGCTGGATCGTGACAATCTTCGCAAGAAGAATGATGAATTGAGAGGTATGATTTTCTTATCTGTCTTTAATTTGCATTTTTAATGGTTTTATCCTTCCCATATTTAATTATCCTTGAAATCCCTCTTTCGCATGTTAAGCTTTAAACCAGAAACGAATAATGGAGAGATATCAATTTGAATATGTTGTTGAAGAAGCCCGTGTTGATAAAGAAATCTTGATGGATCAATATAACCAATTAGATAACCTCTATTCATATTCTCTTGATCATATAAATAATCTTACCAATGAAAATACCCAATTAGTTCAAAGACAAGATTTATTAAGTAATGAAGTATCTCGTCTTTTTTATTCTTTAACTAAAGCTAATTTAGGAATGAAAACTTTATCAGATGAGAATAAAACCTTATCTCAAGAGAAGTGAACTTATTTAAACAAGATGGCGATATCTTCGCAACAACTTAGTATTCTTCAAAAAGTATGTGATGACCAAGAGCAATCTCTTCTCTCTTTGTAAAATGAACTTAAAGAAGTAACAGAGTCATCTATCGCTGAAAGAGATACACTCACTCAAGGTAGAATAGCTTTATGTGTAAAGGCGAATCAGCTTAAAGAACAATATTCCAAATTAGAAGAATCTTATTCTTCTCTTGCGAAGAAAAATGCCTTTCTTATTTCTAAAGAGAAAAATATTCAGTCTCGACTTAAAGGTTTAGTTGGAGATAAGTTTGATGACGCAATGGACCTTTGGGAGAATAGTTGTTTGTCCTTGATTCAACACCTTATTTCGCAAAAGGAAGGTAGTCATAATAGTTTGACTTCCTTAATTATCTTTTCTTTGTCATATCTTTCTGAATTCTTCATTTTAATGAAATTTTGTATTCTATCTTTCGCAGAATCTGAGAAGAATCTTCACTATTCTATTTCTGTTTTGGAGGCTAAATATTCCAAAATTCGCAAAGAAAATGCATTGCTCGTCTCTGCCCTTACTGGTTCTCGCGACCGAGCAAAAAGAAGACTTGATTATCTTGTTTATATTAAGGATATTCAAGATAGGAATCATCAGAGAGCACTTCTTCGTCAAGTTCATCTCCGGGCTGAAGTCCTTGTAAATGACATTTTATTGTCCAAATCTCTTCCTCCTACATCAATTGATCCTTTGGAAGTAGATGATGATGAAGTTCCTCGTCCTGCTGATAGTGATTATGATTACGAAAGCGGTGCAGAGGATAAATTCTTGGAAGATGAAGAAGAGATTCCTTCTAAAGAAGCATCTGCTGGTGTTAATCAAAATGCGAAAGAAATTTCTCCTGAAAAAGTAATCGCTGGCGATAATCAAGATGCTAGTCAAGGCGAAGATCAAAACCGAAATGAAGGAGAGGCTTGCGAGAATATTGGCGAAGAATTTCTTTTATCTCTTGCTACTGAAATTAATACTGAATCTTGAGCTTCTTATCTAGCTTTGTCTTCTTGAACCGTCTTATTTTTATCACTTTTGCGAGTTACATTTTTCAACCAACTTTGGAATCAACTTTTCCTTTTAATATTTTGTTGATGAGAAAGATAATGCTTCTTGTGTATTGATTCCCATACTTGCCTCTCATTATCTTTCTTGCAAAAAATAATCTGTTACGAATACTTATAAATATTTTTTTTTATCAAGTGGTCTTATTTTGCCTTCCTAATTAAAGGTCTTATTATGCCACCTCTTGTCATTGCGACAAAATCGCAGGACGTCCTTGCACTTTCATGCAAAAACCCATTGATCTTGCCTTAACTTTTTCTTTTGTATTATGGCTTCTTCAGGAATGTTGCGACAATATGACATGCCTAAATATTCTTGCGAACATAAATCCCCATGACATTGCCGTCTTGCGACGAAATCGCAGGACGTCTTCGCACTTTCATGCGAAAACCCATTGATCTCGTCTTATCCTTTTCTTTTGTATTATTGCCTCTTCAGGATTTTTGCACAAATATGACAAGCCTTAATATCCTTGCAAATAAAAAGCCTCATGACATTTGCGTGTTAAGACATTTATCAGCTCCCTAATGGAGGGTGCCGCCCTTATCTCCCCCCTGGTTGCCCCTTCAAGGAGGCGTACTTCTACCATACAAGGTTATCTCCTCCCATCCAGTCTTAACAACAACCAGTTGTTTTCGCAGACTCTTATCCCTTTTACCTATAGGGCTTATGGTTACGAGACTGCACCCTAAGTGGGGTTTTCTTTAGGACGAGTGCAGTACAAGCCAAGACTTGTCAAGAATGGCAAAGTCCGCTTCAAACATCTCTGGCACTCTTGACTCAACCGTGTACCTAGGAGCCTTGATCAGATCTGCACTCCTTGGGAGAGTCCTTATTACCTTAGTCGCCCAACCTAAGTCGCTGAGAATCCAAGGTGCCTCTCCCGGATGGGCTTCATTGACCCCAAATCTCAATGACTCAGGTTCCGGTGGCGGTGTAGCCTTTCCCTGAGCCATGCAACAGGTACCCCCTAATATGACGTACTTTAGGTCTTACATTTGCCTCTTGCGAAATTTTATTCGCGAACTAGGGTGTACGCCATAAAGGTTCGCCCCTTTCTTTTATGTCATTGTTCTGTGATTATCTCTGCGAAAATTTCGCACATCATGATCTTGTTTTGATATGAGTAATCTTGCAATTATTCTTTCAGAATCCATAACTTCTCAAAGCTTCTTACGGATAATATATTTTTAAGTACAATATGTTCCATGGTCTATCTAATCTATGACCAACATCTCTTCCTTCTGGATCCATTAATCTATAAGCTCCTGTTCCAACTATCTCCTTAATGATGTAAGGTCCGTCCCATTTTTTCGCTGATTTTCTCACTGATATATTGGTGTTTCTCGCAGAACTAAATCTCCTGGTTGAAATTCGCGTATTTTGACACGTTTATTATATTCTCGGGCTAATCTTTGCTGATAATTCTCCATATGTTGTAAAGCTTTTTCTCTTATTTCTTCTAATTCATCAAGTTTATTTAAAATCAAGCCCGCGCTAAGATTTTTCTCCCAAGCTTCTCTTTTTGTTGTCGGAATAACAACTTCTGTTGGTAACACCGCTTCAACTCCGTATGTTAAACAAAAAGGTGACATTCCAGTAGCTTCTCTTCTAGTTATATTATAAGCCCATACTGCATTATGTACTTGTTCGCACCATGCTCTGTGATGTCCTTCCAATTTCTTCTTTAATATATCTGCAATTGTTTTGTTTGTTGCTTCTACCTGCCCATTAGCTTGTGGATACAAAGGAGTAGACTTTCCACATTTTATCTTGAATGCATTAAGTAGCATTTCTATATTCTGTCCTTCAAATTGTTTCCCATTATCAGATACCAACTGTGCAGGAATTCCGAATCTGCAAATGATATTTTCGAATATGAATGTAAAGATATCTTTGTCGCGAATATGCTGTACTGCCTTCACTTCTGTCCATTTTGTGAAATAATCTGTTGCGACTATTAATTATCTTCTTTGTCCAGAACCTGGTAAAAATGGTCCCACAATATCTAAGCCCCACTTTCCAAAAGGCCACACACTGGTTGAAGATGATAGTGGTGCTCCAGGTGCATGTATTTTCTTTCCATGCCGCTGACAATCTTCGCAACGTCTTGATATTCGTTTTGCATCTTCTTGCATGTATGTCCAGTAATAACCTTGCGTTTTTTCTCTATGTGCCAAAGATCTTCCTCCGCTATGATTGCCAGCATCCCCACTATGTAACATTTTTAGCACTTTTTCTCCTTCCTCTCGTGTCAAACATCTGAGTGATGGTCCGTTAAAGGATTTTCGGTATAGCAACCCATCTCTTGATTCAAATTTCGTTGCATGGCTTTTTAATTTGTGTGTTTCCAATCTATTTCTTGGTGTTTCTCCTTTCGCCAAATATGCATGGAGTTCCATTCTCCAGTCTGCGATATTGTTCATTTGTTCTTCTTCTTCATTGTCGATTATCATCACATCCACGTCTTCTTCTTCTTTATTGACTGATGGTGACAGAAGTGTTTGTATTTTTATGCATCTCGCAGTTGGATCTGTCATCATGCTTGAGATGAAAGCAAAAGCGTCTGCGAATCTGTTATCCTTTCTTGAAATGTGCCTCCATTTTATTTTTGGGATTTTCCCTGACAATTCTTCAACCAGCTTGTTGTATGTCTTCAAGGATGGTTCATTTGTAGTATACTCTCCCTTTATTTGGAGAATAACTAGCTGCGAATCACTAGTGATCCTGGCATTTTCTAGTTTCATTTCTATTGCGAATTATAAGGCATGTATCACAGCTTCATATTCTGTTTCATTATTAGTGGATGCAAATTCCAATCTGAATGAAAAAGCCATCTTTAATCCTTCTGGAGAAATTAAAACAATTCCAACTTCATTTCCTTCTCCATTTGATGATCCATCTACCAATATCTCCCATCTATTTGGTTCTGTTAATAAATCTTTTGGATCTCCATGCTCTTCTTCTACTGCTTCATCTTCTTCTAAAGGAAATTCTGCCAAGAAATCTGCAACAACTTGTGATTTTGGTGAAGACAAAATTTCTTATTTAATATCAAAGTGGCCTACTTGTGCATTCCATCTCTCCACTCTTCCTGATCTTTTAGAATTCTTCATCACTGATTCAATTGGTACTTTTGTTAATACCTTTATCTTGTGCGCTTGAAAGTATATGCGGAGCTTAAATGATGCATAAACTAATGCTAAGATTAACTTCTCAATCTTTGAGTAATTCTTCTCGGCAGTATTAAAAGTTTTGCTAATGTAATAAATGGGTTTCTCCACTCCTGCGTCTACTCGCAATAACACAGCACTTAATGCATGCGACGTCGTCGCAAGATAGATCAATAATTCTTCTCCTGATTCTGCTTTTTGTAAAATAGTTGTATTCATAAGATGTTCTTTGATCCCTTGAAAAGATTTTTCACATTCATCAGTCCATTTAAATTTCGCACCCTTCTTGAGTATAACGAAAAAATATTTGCATTTGTCTGATGATCGCAAAATGAATCTCCCCAGCGAAGCTAGAAGCCCATTCAACTTCTGTACATCTTTTATTGTTGCTGGTGTTGGCATGTCACGAACTGCTTGCACTTTTTCTGGATCAACCTGTATTCCTTCCTTCGATACAATGTAGCCTAAAAAATTTCCCGGTGCAACTCCAATAGTACACTTCTCAGGATTCAATTTAATGTTATACTGCCGCATTTGTTCAAAAATCTCCCTCAGGTCTTGTACATGGTCTTTAGATTCTTTACTCTTTACTAACATGTCATCCACGTATACTTCTAATGTTTTGTGTATCCATTTTGCGAACACCTTCTCTACCATCCTTTGGTATGTCGCTCCCGCATTTCGCAAACCAAATGGCATTTTCGTGTAACAATATAAACCTCTAGGGGCAAAGAAAGCAGTATGTTCTTGATATTCTTCAGTGAGTGGGATTTGGTTATACCCTTTGTACCCATCTAAAGACGATACTCTACCGTTTCCCGCTGCGGATTCCACCATTTGAGGAATATCTGGTAACGGAAAACTATCTTTGGGGAAAGCTTTGTTTAATCAGTAATGCAAATCCTGATTCCTTTGTTTTTCTTTGGAACAATGACCATATTCGCTATCCATTCTGGGTATTTAGATTCTCTTATGATTCCCGCATCAAGCATTTTCTGTAGTTCTTCTTCTATTTGGGAATGGTAAGTTGTTGCAATTTTTCTTATTCTCTGTTTAAATGGTCTCACATTTTTGTTAATCTCCAACTTGTGGCATGCAATTGATGGATCTATTCCCGGTATCTCATCCATGCTTCCTGCGAAAACATCTTTATATTCTCTCAACAAGTTAACAGTTCTTTCTTCTTCTTCCACATCCATTTTGGTTCCAATTCTCAATATTAAATGTTCTTCTGTAGTCCCAACGTTTATTTCTTTTGTTGGTGAAGTGTAACTGGGTTTAGCTTCTCCCATTGGTGTTGGTTCTTTTATTGTTTTCATAGGTCCTTCTCCTTCTTCCGAAATTTCGCTGGGTATTCCTTTGTCGTCTTTTGCCCTTATCATATATACTCTAAATTCTTCTTCTTTCTTTGCTTCCTTTGACAAATTTCTGCGAAATTGTTTCTTTTTTGCTTGTCCTTCATAATGCTTTACTTCAATTTGATGACATAATTTCGCACTGTCAACATCTCCTCTGATTTCACCTACTCCATTTGGTGTGGGGAATTTAATACATTGATGAAACGTTGATATTACAACTTTTATCGCATGTATCCATGGTCTTCCTAATAACATATTATATGGTGATTTCATATCCACTACGCACAGCGTTACATGTGTTTCGATTTCTCCAGGTGGAATTCGTACCACTATCTCTCCTTTAGGTTTTGTTGTGGATTTTCCAAAGCCGTGAACAAAATATGTTGAACTGGACATTTCTTCATCTTTAAATCCCATTCCTCGGAATGCGTGATAAAATATTATATCTACTAAACTTCCTGTATCGATTAAAGTTCTGTTCAATATCCATTCTCCTGTGGATTTTGTCGTTGTCTCCTTCTCTTTTCGCGTAATAGGCACTGTGATAACCAATGGAGATGTGTGGTTCAAATTTTCTTTTGGTATTTCTGCCGCCATGAATGTAATTTTTTGCTTTCCCAATCTTTCAAGGGTGATGTCTTTTCTACTGCCATAACTTTCCTTCCTTCAAAATTGTCGTTTATGTATTCTTCCTTTGATGTTTTCATGAATTCATTAACCATCGTTTTTGTTATCATATTACACTCCAATTCTTTTGTCATCTTCATTAATTCTATTCATCTTTCTTTTAACTAGTTCACTGATTTATTTAATCACTTCTTGATTTGAATATTCTCAAACACAATCTTCACTTTCAATTTTCAATTCTCCTGTTTCTAGCGCCATTATGTTTGCAGGAAATCTACATACACCCATATGATTTCATTATTATCAACTCATTTTAGGTTTAACACTCTTAATTTTATTGATCAAACCTTTGAATATTCTACAAGAAAAGATAAGAAATCAAGAATGATCTCTGCTCTATATTTCTCTCTCTCCTATTTACTTGTTTTACTAAAAAAAGATCTCTCTCCCTTTCTTTACAACTTGAACGACTATTTATAGGGAAATACATAGTGGATGACAGCTAATCTGTCCTTTATTTTCGGGTATGATCTGCGACATTCTCGCAACCTTACAAATATTAATTTCGCAAGTTCTCTAATTTTCGCAGGACTATCACATCTTTCTCGTGATCTTAGATGACGTCATTTATTATATTCTTCCTGAAATTGTTCTGCGACGCTGTTGTATTGTGTTGTTGATAATTTCGCTTAAATATTGTCGTTGCGAGATTCTGATCCTACAAACATAGTTCTCGATCATTGTTATACAGTTTCATAGTATTATTACACAACGTCAAAGCTCAATTGTATCACAACTTCAACAATAATACTATTGTGAATACCAATATTTTGCAGAGCACGTGTGACGATCTTAGTGGCCGCATACGTGTCTAAAAATGTGTAGCCTTCACTAGACAAAGGAGCATGAGTATCAAGGGATACCTCCGCAGATCTGCTTTGTATCATCCCAAGATAAAGGACGTGAACGGTCAAGATAAAGGAATAAAAAGCCTAGTCTACATAGGGTCAGCTGGCAAAGGGACAGAGGTAGATGACGCATCCAAACAGCATTAAATGCTCTGATTCTTATCTATACGCATGAGTCAAAGCACGTGGAGAGAGGAAGCGTGTCAGAATCCGATTGGCGGAAGCAAGCGGTGAACGAAGGTACAACGCGCACTGAGGATGGTTAGTTCCAAAAGGAACGTGGGTCAGCTGCGGTGGCGAGATACAATTGTAGAAGCATGCGGTGGATGAAGGTACCACTGGTACGGAAGGTATATCAGCAGACGATGGACCCAGAGGCAGCAAAGATATACCAGGAGCAGAAGAGGCTATAAATACCAAGCTTCACCAACAAATTAAGGGCATTCAATATCTAGGAGAGAAGATCTAGTCTTAAGCTTATACCTCTTTAATGTTTAGAACTTAAGTAGTTACTTCAACTTGAGTTCTCTCTATTACTTTGGGAAGCATTTAAGATCTTTGTAACCACCACATACTTAATACGATTCTATCACTCATTACCCCGTGGACGTAGACAAATGTCGAACCACGTTACATCTTGTGTCTCATGATAACTTAGAGGCTTTTACATTACTCTTATGTTCTTTGTTATTATTGTGATCTTAGATACCATTTATTGCTTAGCTTAATCAGTTCAACAGAGGTATCGATACTCCTTAGTATCAGATCCTTTGAGATGTACACATCACGTAGGCTACGGGAAAACGAGTAGTCACAGTTTGGCGCCCACCGTGTTTTGCTCACGCACCGGAGTTTAGACACAGTTTATATTTTGCTTATATATCTTCTGAAACGAAGGGGTCTGTGTTTCAGCGGTGAATTTCACTCTCTAGTGATTCATTCATCCATTTCTTGTGTATGTTTTTGGAGTTCATAGCCTCTAAAACCGTGCCACACTACAGATCTACAAAAAACTTTAAAAAAACACTCACAAAACGCCAACATGTTTGTTTTTTACTAAAATAGCACACCACGTTTCAGATCTGAGACCCTTTGACTGACAGAGGAATCTCAGTAAGATTTTAAGGATAAAAGATCTTCTAACGCATTTAATAGCCCTGTTTTTCGCAAGATCTGACACCCCTTTTTCATTGGTTTTCGACGTTTTAAGGTTGTTTTTCCCAAGGGTGTCATAAGCATTTAATACCCGTCTTTCAAAAGCTTTATTTCAGTCCTTTTCTGAAAAAGCTGCTTAACAGTCTTCTGTGTCAGAGCATTAATTGCTACTTTTAACGAAGGCACCCAAGTAGCAGAAATTTTTCGTCTTTTCTGTCACCGCAGGTTACCAAGAACCAAAGGTATGCAGAAACCAACTGATGCACCAACAAACTCACGACCAGCTATCACAAGAGGGAGATCCCAAAAGCCATCTCAAGCAAACCAAAGAAATGAAACGGAGGACGGCCAAAGTGAAATAGCAAGAAGAACAGTTGCTAACAAATCACCTATTCCTGCTGAAGGGATGGGGCAAACATCAGGAGCTCAACCAATCTACGGCATGCCGTTACCGGAGCATGCAACTACGACAAAGCCACCTGCGGCCAACGCAGGGTTGTCCAGAACCTTAGCCCCTAGGGGACGAGGGTTGGGAAACCTAACTCCAATTCAGATAGATCCAGACGCGCCAATTATAGAAGAAGGAGTGGAAAACTCCGAAAATCCAGACGACAACACTCCTCAGGGAGGTGGAGCCCACAATGAAGATCAAATGGCGGCACAAATAGCAGCTTTGTTACTCCGTAACAAGGAAAACGAAGATGCCATGCACAACATGGCTCAGGAGAATCAGAACCTCAAAGGTATGTTAAACACACAGATCGAAGGTTCCCAAACTCACCCCCGCAACGGAGGCGTGACAACGGAGCTATCTCAGGAAGACGAAGGGTGGATACCAACCCACCAAAGGCGACTCAACCTAGAGGAGCAAACAAAGCATCACGATCCGACGAGACGGATTCAACATACAAGCCCTCCCAAAGCTACTACGACGAAGCATTTTCTAAAGATGCTCACAATGTGAACATGGTCATGGAACAAATGGAGAAAATGCGGAAGGAGATCCAAGGCTTAAAAACTGGTCACGCAGGCGCGATTGGAAGAGGTACTACAGGAAGCAACTACGTCTCCGCTATCCTTTCGCATTTTGAGGGAGTCCATCCCTCCGAAATGCCCGGTACCTACGTTCCAAGCATACAATGGTACCTCCGATCCCGCAGCACACCTACGGTATTACACTCGTGTTCTTGCCCATTGGGAGAAAAACGAGGTAGTACTTTGCAGATACTTCCCAGCAAGCTTAACAGGATCAGCACTAGCATGGTATGACAACTTACCAGCAAACTCAATTGACTCCTTCGAGCAATTGTCCACGGTGTTCTTGGAGACGTACATGTATAACAAATCAACAAAGGCTGGGTTAGATAGGCTATTTGCTTTAGCCATCGGACCCCCGAAACACTGATGCAGTACACAGACAGATGGCAAAAGACATGCCAAGCAATTGGGAAAGTCAATCCAGAAATTAGCATAAACTGCTATAAGTACGGACTTGACAGAACCTCAGCCATCTTCGTGGAGCTCCACAACAAAGCCTTAGATTCTGAAGGCGAGCTCAGAGTTGTCCAAGACCGATACATCAGACTCGAAGAAATCCAGAAGGACAACCCCAGGGCACAAACAAAGACAGTAGCAGCTCCGCAAAGGACCAACTCTCTGGAACCAATTCCGGAGATACCTAAGCGACACAACGAAGCAGGGGGCAGAGCCAGCTCTCGAGACAAGCGATCCAAACACGGAGATGGAAAAAGAGGCAAAGGAAGAGAAGAATTTGCAGATAAAGTGTACACGAAGCTGAACACAACTTTTTCTCACATCCTCAGCAAGGAGGGAGCAAAGCCGGGCTTTCCTTACCCTAATACTAAGGGGAAGCAGCCTGACAGAACGAAGGAATCTAAGGAGTACTGCGCATACCACCAATACTATGGGCATACCACTGATTCATGCTACCACCTCCGCAATGTGATTCAAAGATTCATTGATGAAGGTAAATTCATGGAGTACGTACAACTGCAGCCAACAGAGACGGAGGACATCCCAAAGAAAAGGGTTGAACTACCCCAGGATGGGAAATACATCAACATGATCACCTTCTCCAACGGAGGTCAAGAAGAGATGCTCGAAGATATCCTCGAATTAGCTCGAAACAGAAAGAAGGTCGAAACCCACGAAGTATTCAAGCTAAGCGGACCACCTTCTAGCACTTGGGAGGACTGGATGGCTACACCATTAACCTTTTCAACAAAAGATGTCAACCAAGAAGTGGAAATGCACAACGATCCACTGGTAATCACCCTCCCAATACATGGATGGAATGTTACGAAGGTCCTCGTCGACGGAGGCAGTTCGTTAAATGTGTTATTTTACGAACCATACCTACGTATGGGACTGACAGCAGAGCAGATGGATCCTTCCACTTGCACGATATATGGGTTTAACAGAGCGGTCTCTAGACCAAAAGGAGAAATTGTTTTGCAGGTACACGCAGGACCCTTAGTAACCAGCACACGCTTCTGCGTGGTAGAAGCACCTTCGCCCTACAATGTGATCATGGGTAGACTATGGGTCCATAGATTACGAGGAACAACTTCAACGTATCATCAGTACCTACGCTTCCCCACACCTATGGAAGAAATGGAGATCAAAGGTGACCAGCAAGACGCGAGGCTATGCAATTTAGCAGAAATCCGACTCAACGAAGAAAGAGCTGCTGCTCAGCAGCATGAAATAAAGAGGCGTAAAGCAAATACTAAGGAAGTGCAGAACGCAGCACCCTCCGCACACAAGGACGCCTCCGCACACAAGGATGTCTCAGCACCAGAAGCAAACACCGCCACCAATCCAGGTGCAGACGTCTCCACCAAATAACAATTACAGAAAAGCACTCCTCACATCTCCTCGCCAATTGAACCAACAAAGAAAATCAACATCGGAACGGAGGCAGAACCAAAGATGTTAAGCATCGGAACGTTGCTTGAAGATGAAAAGGAAGTGCAGATACAAAGGTTACTAAAGGAATATGCAGATGTCTTTGCATGGTCAATGGAAGACATGCCAGGAATTGATCCGAACTTGGTCTCACACCACCTTCGGCTCAAACCGGAGATACCACCATTCAAGCAACGCATACGTAAAGTGGCGAACATCTACCATGAAGGGGTAGAAAAGAAATTGCAAAAGTTACTTAAAGCATTATTTATACGAGAAGTCAAATATCCCACGTGGATATCCAACATGGTCATCGTTCCAAAAAAGAACGGAGGCGTACGCATTTACATCGATTTCAGAAATCTTAACAAAACGTGCCCCAAAGACAGTTATCCACTGCCAAATATTGACCAACTGGTCAATGCAACAGATGGTCATCAAAGATTATCCTTCATGGATGGATACTCAGGCTATAACCAAATAGCCCTTGCAGAATAAGATCAGGAGCACACTGCGTTCTTTACCCCACGAGGCTTGTATTGCTATACAAGGATGCCTTTTGGACTAAAAAACGCGGGGGCAACATACCAACGATTAGTAGACAAAATCTTCAAGCCATGAATATGCAAGATACTGGAGGTCTACGTAGACGACATGCTTGTCAAAAGAAAATAAGCAAAAAACCATCTCTCATACCTAAGGGAGATATTTTAAGCTATGAGAAAATTTCACATGAAGGTAAACCAGAACAAATGTACGTTCGGAGTTACCTCAGGAAAATTCTTAGGCTACTTGGTCACTAAACGAGGAATCGAAGTAGATCCTGAAAGGGTCAGAGTAATAATGGAGATGCCATCCACGCAAACGCTAAAAGCAGTACAAAAGCTAAACGGAATTTTATCTTCCATGGGAAGATTCATATCCAGGTCGTCAGATAAGTGCAAAGCGTTCTTCGATACGCTAAGGAAAGGAAGCAGGTTTACATGGACCAAAGATTGTGAGAAAGCTCTTCACAAGATCAAGGAATACTTAGCATCAGTACCCATCCTGCAAAAGCCGGATCCAGGTGAGATACTCACCCTATACCTAGCAGCAACAAGCTACGCTGTAAGTGCAGTATTGGTAAGAGACCAAGGGCAAGGAGAAAAGCCCATATACTATGTTAGCAAGACACTCAGTTAGGCGGAGCGTAACTGCACCAAGGTGGAACAACTCATATATGACTTAGTAGTAGCAACAAAAAAGCTAAAGATATATTTCGATGCGCACACCATCAGAGTTTTCACAAAAGCTCAGATAAGCCAAATCCTTGACAACACGGAGAAGATCGGAAGAGTGGCAAAATGGAATGCCATGATCAAACAGTTCCATATAATCTTCGAAACCAGGAAAGCGGAGAAATCATAAATCTTGGCAGACTTATTGGCGGACTTACCTCTAAACGACGAAGCGGAGATAGACGACATTCCAGGAATGGAGGAAGAAAAGACGGAACCAGAAGACCTCTTGGAACCGCAGAACGCACGAAGGTGGGAAATATTCATAGACGGCTCCTCAAACGGAGAAGGAGCAGGCATAGGGATCCTGATAACGACCCCTACTAGAGACCGACTCATTTATTCATTCAGGTTAGAATTCGAGCAATACACCAATAACATCACGGAGTATGAGGCATTCATACATGGCCTACGATTGGCACAAGAGTTGGGCTTGTCAGATGGTCGTTTAACTAGTGACTCACAGCTGGTCATTAGACAAATAGAACTCAAGTATAAAACTTTGGATCCAATACTATATTCGTACCTAAAGCTGGCACAGGAGCATGCGGCGAAGATCAACAACGTCGTGTTTAGGCACGTCTGCCGAAAAGACAACAGACACGCAGATGCCTTATCATTCATATCATCAATGTTGAAGGACAAAAATACTACCTCAATCCAAATTGGGAGAATTTATGAACCTTCGATAGATGGATTAACCTCCGCTACCGAAGGTACCTTAGCTGTCCATTCCAGGGCTATGAGGGAAGTAGAAAAAGAAGACGAAAGAATGGAGGAACCAGAAAATGAAGCTGAGGAGTCTGACGAAGATAAACCCATGTCAGATGAAAACAATGAAGATGAAGCCGAGGACGTTTGGAGAATTCCAATTCACCAATACCTCGACAAAGGTACTTTACCAGCAGATGTCAAGGAGGCACGAAAACTCACGTCAAAAGCAGCAATGTATAGCCTGCGAGACGGGGTATTGTATAGAAGGTCATTTCTTGGACCTTTGATGTGATGCCTCTCACAAACCGAAGGTAAAAGGATATTGCATGATATACACAACGGAGAGGCCGGAAATCATAGCGGAAGAAGGTCACTAGCAATCAAAGCTAAAATGCAAGGATACTATTGGCTGAGCATGGACGAAGATGCGAAGAATATAGTAAGGCGTTGTGAAAGATGCTAATGCTATGCAAGAAAAATCAGAGCGCCAGCAACGGAGCTTAACTCAGTCATCATCCCTTGGCCATTCTCCAAATGGGGTGTTGATATCGTAGGACCTTTGATAGAAGGGTCGTCAAAAACAAGATATCTTATTGTTGCTACGGATTACTTCACCAAATGGGTGGAAGAAAAGGGCTTTGGCAAGAATTAGGGACACGGATGTCTTCAAGTTCTTGTTCGAGCAAATCATCTGCAGGTTCGGAATACCAGCAGCCATAGTCTCTGACAATGGCAAATAATTGGAGGCAAAGAACATAGATATGCTCTTTAACGCCTACAACATTCAGAAAAACAAGTCCACTCCGATATACCCTAAGAGCAATGGAAAAGCGGAGGCCACTAACAAGACGATAGCGATGAACTTAAAGAAGAGGCTGGGGGAATACAAGAAGAGATGGTGCGAAAAACTACACAATGTCCTATGGGCCTACCGCACTACAAGAAGGGAAGCCACGGGAGAATCTCCGTTCTTACTAACCTAAGGAGCCGAAGCAGTCATTCCAACGGAGATAATATTGCCAACGACAAAAACAGAAGCGTGGGAAAAGAACCTAACAACTGACCTCATGCTGGAAAAGCTCGACGTCCTCGAAGAAAGGCGGGAAGTATCTTTGCAAAGGATGGTGAATTATCAGCGAAGTCTAGCTCGTGAATACAACAAGCGGGTAATCCCTAGAAACTTTGTGGTAGAAGAATATGAGTTACGTCAAACACCACCATACCAAAGGAAGAAGGAATGGGGAAAGCTAGCTCCAACGTGGGACGGACCCTACATCATACACGACATTGCTGGGAAAGGTTCATACTACCTAAGGAACCTCAAAGGGGAGGTATTACGACACCCTTGGAACGCAATGTACCTAAAGAAGTATTACTCGTAAGAGAATGGTTATCACTCATGAGAAGAAGGGAAGGGGTGGAATCCCACCATGTTCTATCCCTGGTCAAAGGTATTATAAACCTAACTAATCAATGAAAGAAACTTTTTGCTAAGAGAAAGTGTATGTTGATTAAAACAAAGTGGGTTAGAATAGACACCCTCCGTCAGAATTGACGATGAGACAAGGCACGACATAACTGCGCATATGTCAATCTCGGATCCTAAGGGCAAACGAATCCCTCCAAAAGGCAAATAATAAGCAATATATCCCATAAAGAGAGATACCTTGTCGAAGTAAAGCTGCAATCACGCTGAACGCTAGGGTTACAGGAAAAATATTGCCCACATAGGAACCCTCGCCACACGGTACCTTCTGGCCAAAGGATACTAACGTAGGACGATGAATGTTCCACCAAAGGTTAAAAAGATAAAAATACCTTAGCACCTAGTGATGACTCGAACGTGCAAATAATTATAAACAATACGTCTATATATATATATCTATATATATATATATATATATATAAATTTAAAGGTACCATAATAGAGTTACCAAAAGAAGACTAACACACCCAAAAAGTTGCAGGTGACAAAGGTCCGACAGTTACAAATAACGGAGCACTGTTTCAAAAGAAAGGAGACAACGAAGGCCCCTCAGCTGGGGGCATAATACAACAAAGGAGTTCGGTTAAAAACGAAGTCAGCATAACACAATCAAGGATAAGGAAGACGAGGAAAGGTGACACCCTCCGCTTGGAGCTCAGCCTCCGCAAAAGCATTGTTGATATAATCGATGGCAGAACGCTTAAACCGCGCCTCCATCTCAGAATCCTGAGCTGACAGATCAGAAGCCGACTTTTGACGAAGCTCCCTAAGCTGAGCACTGAGTTGATCGTTATCTCGCTGAAGAGCCTCAGCCTTAAATTTAGCAGCAACATCAAACTGGAGAGATATTTCCAACTGGGATATCTGACCCTCGAGGTTGCTGATCTTAGCATTTGCACCCACCAGCTGCTCTTGGAGACCTACGGATACGAAGGATATTAGAGACAATGCAAAGCAACTAAAGATACGAGGAATACTATGAAGGGAATAGTCATCCTAAGCTACCTCCGACATGGATATGAGACTCTTCTAAACTATGCTGAGCTTCAGCAAGGCCCACCTCAGCCGTATCAAGATCATCCAAAAGGGTATCCCTTTCAGTCCGAAGATCGTCAACATCTATGAGGAGTGACGCATTCTCAGAAGATAAAGCTCGGTACACATTCTCTAACTCTTCAAATCTTTTTACTAAGGATGCATGAGACATAAAAGAAGGCACGGAGCCGGCGTTGACAAGTTTGTTCTTAAGGGAGCAGACCTCGGAGGTCAATACATTACGCTCTGCAGTGACCTTGGCTAAAGAAGCGCAAGCATCTTCAAAATCAGCATGATATTTCTTACGAATAACTTCTTGAGCAGAGAGACGTTTCTCAACTAAGGCAATATCCTCATTTTTCTTTAAAATAATACCTTCTTTCCATATAAGGGCTTTGTCACACTCCTTACGAAGCGCAGCCATCTGCTTCACTAAATCAGCATTATGGGCAGACTCAATGGAAAGTTGGGCCTCATTATGAACAGTCACCTTCATCAACCTATCAGACTTCTTTTGGTAATACCAGACGTCAGAGGTTAGCTTAGCCACTTGATCTTGGAGATATCTAAGTTCACTAGAACTACTGGCTGGCAGACGAAGGTTGTCTCAGAACCAAGCAACCACAAAGTAAATAAACAAGCTAAGGAGAAGGAAAAAACTAACCAATAGATTCGGAGGACTCAGTGGCTAAGGCAGAATCAACAGCTTTACGACCCTCCTCGACGACCTTAGCAGCGTTATTAGCTCTCCCAAGTGCCAATAAGCAAGCTTCCAGAGACCTCTGCGTCTTCCTCAGGTGTAGATGGTGGATTTTCGACAAAGGCTAAATTCGTAAACTCATAATTATACGAAGCTCTGATGCAGCAATCAGACGTGAGTATCGAGACACGGGTCTCTCATCGAATTCTCAACGGAGAGTACTTTCTCTCAGAGTACATGTAGATATGTAGTCTCACGACTGTACAACGACATATCTCATGAATACTGAATACTTTCAGTGATTATTTATATATAGCATCACGAGATGGACGGCTCCTAGACAGCTTTCTCTGCTAGTATAGAGCGATAACGTCTTCATGAACAAACAACAAGTTTACCCTGACTATATAAAGGATATGACTTACCGGCAAGCTCGTATCAGGATAATTAATGCTCCTAGACAGCTTGCTCTTCTAGTACAAATCCACAAAGTTAATTATTCCTAATTACAATCGCTCATATTCCATGGTCGAATCCACGACTGGTCCCATGGAATGACAATAACAATTGTTCTGATTCTATGATCGAATCCACAACTTGATCTCATAGAATAGCAATAACTATATTATCTCATTACTCCGATTTCATGATCGAATCCACAACTGGTATCATAAATGGTAATAGATAAACCTTAATTACTCCGATTCTATGGTCGAATCTACGATCCCATGGAATGGTAATAATCACTTTAATATTCTGAATTCGTAGTCGAATCCTCAGCTGATCCTATGAATTAATAATAAACATCTTATTACTCAGTTTTGTGAATTATTCTCCACTGAATTCCACAATTAGTAATAAATAATCAATAACCGGGCGTCTGAGCTACCTCTAAGTAAGCCCCGATTCAAATGGTGAAGGTGTATTCAATGATGATACACTAACAATCACCGAACGAACGAATATTTCAAAAATACAATGAAACGATGAACCTATGCAAAATAGAGAAGAAAATAATAAATAATTAAAAATATTGACCAGGGTGCTGGGAGCACGGACACACGACCGACCGACCGTGTCTTGGTCAATCCCACACCAGTTTTATATTTTTAATGCATTTTTATTATTTTCCATGATTTGATGAAAATTCTCTCATTTTATCAAATCTCATTCGTCTTGAGGAAACTCCTCGTTTCATGGTACTTCCATAAATCCATAAAAAAATAATATAAAATTAAGGAAAGAAGTGTGGCGCGTGACTATTGGCCAATAGGCCCCACACCCACGGTTCCTTATTATTTTATTATTATTATTATTATTATTATTTCTCTAATTTCATGAAAAAACTCCTTGATTTCATGGTATTTTTGCACAAATCATCAAATAATAATAAAATAAAATAAATTATGAAAACTTGTAGGACCGAGCCTTGGCCGGCCGGCCATGCCCTAGCCGGTCCCACATGTCCCTTTGTTTTATTATTTTATTATTATTAGTTTTCCTTGAATTCATCAAATTTCTTGATTTCATGGTATTTCTCTCAAATTAGGAAAAATTCCCTCAAATCATCAAAATACTTAAAAATATTTAAAAAATAGGAAAACTCGTGGGACCGGGCCCTAGCCGTCCGGCCATGCCTTCCACGGTCCCACACGCCCTTGTTTTATTATTTTAATATTTTTTGCTTCCTTGAACTCATGAAAACTCCTTAAATTCATGGAAACTCCCAAAATTCATCAAATTTCTCAAAATTCATGAATTTTTCATAAAATCATCAAAATATTATAAAATTAAGGAAAAGGCACCATGGTATTGTGGTCACGACCGGCCGACCATGCCTTGACGACGGCGGTCCCACACCTCCTCATTCCTTATTTTATAATTATTTTTCATCATCTCATGTTTTCATCATCTCCTTATTTTGGCATATTTTCTCGAATGGATGCTCAATTGCATGCCAGAAAATATCAAAATTCTCAGGACTGAGACGCGGACGCCTTGGGGACACGAGCACGCTATCTTGACCGACCAAGATTGGCTCTTTGGCTCACGGAAGCCGGTCCCATCAATTTTCACAAGTTTTGACCTAATTTGCACAATTGCTCGTATTAGGTCCAAAACTCTCCCAAACACTTTGGATTTTCATGAAGTGATCGTCAGGCGGTCACGGGACAACCCAGGGCCGGTTTCATGACTCCATGGTCGGTCCCTCGCCTCGTCATAATTAATTAGGTTTTCTCACCTAAGGCTCAGACGAGCATTTTTGAATAAATGATTAAGCCGACATTTAATCATTCTTACACCAACAAATCGTCAACTCTTCAGGTGTTCTTCGTATTTTCTCACATGAGCATATGGACACTACATGGTTGATCCACGGTCCCATGTATTCGCTCCCTCTTTCATCTCATGGTTGAAATTCTGACGAACCATGAATTCATCATCAATTGATCAAATTAGGGTTTCTGAATCCAAGGATCATCATTCCAGATTCTAACCTTAATAATTTTATGACGACCTCATGGTCATTAATTTTATTAATTATGCTCGGTTCAACGACCAATATTCTACTTAATATTTTTGGTACGCTGCCAATGATCCATCAGACGAGCAACACATGCTCAGACGATCAAATATTCAACAATTCATCACATGAGCAACACTTTCTCAGATGATAAATATTTTTTCAAACCAAGGAGTATTGGTTCAACAATCAATATTCAACGATCCACCGAATGAGCAATATTTGCTCACTTCATCGTAAGAACTATACCTCTGTCTCATGACATGTTCAATTCACGAGTTTCAGAACATCATGTTCAACTCAACGACTACATGGACTCATCGTCCCATCAAACCACAAATTCATCAATTGACTAACAAACCACGAGACGTCAATCATGTCACTTGGGGGGATATTACTTAGGGTTTTGGTCTGGCGGTCTACATCACGTGTGTTCAAACACACGATGGAATGTGAGCAAGTCGTGCAATCAGTTGAAGGAATTCACGAGGTAGTGGGTGGAAAATCGACCAAGTCTCCACACGTTGAGCAACTGGTTTCAAACACGATCTCCAATTCCCCACTCCTTGATTCCATCAACTGTCACACTTCATGGAATCTACAATTCCAGCAATATAAATAAGTCTCTGAATCATGATTGAAACATCATCAGTGTCATCAATCTCACGTCTCATCGACGAACACGAGATCATCAACTCATCAATTGAGCAACTACTCTCAATTGAGCAATTTCAATCACTCAGAGCTTATCGTATTCGGAATTCACACACCCACAATCTTTTATTACCATTGATTCCACACATTTCTCAGCTTCCCTCCTACAGATCAACCCATCCTCTCTTGTGACCGAATTTACTCTGGAACGGTCATTATCTTGATTTAGGTCGGAGTACTATAGATTGATCTCTCGAATCTAAAGCACCCCCTTTGCAGCGGTGCATCTGTGTGAGGTTTAACATTTCGCTCGGTTCGAGGAGTCTCCTCCGTACGGTCGACTCCTCAATTCCTTAAAAACCATCAAATCGTTTTTCCCCATCTACAGATTGGCGACCATAGTGGGAGATCATTCTCTCGGTTGCAATCTCACAATTTCACAATATGGTTGATCTCAGGTCAGGTTCAATTACGAATCCAAACACAAACCGTGCTAGCACTAGCAACAACAACAATCAGAATATCCGAGAGACAATTCCGACCTCCAACACTGATGGTGGTGACACTACTCCTCCTCACACCGAAGGTCATCCACTGTCCGGAAGACACCCTGAAGAAGTCAGAGGAGATCCACCGCCTACCATTGCTGATCTTATCAAAGCGCAGGAGACTCTTGCAAAGAACCAGACTGACATGGCTGCTACACAGAAAGAGCTGTGTAATTATCTCAAAACTCTTACTGACAAGATGTTAGAGAAGACTCAAGAGAAGGGAAAGGAGGAGGATATATCCTCGGACGATGGCCCGGAAGTAATTCCAATCCATACAGTAGAAGTCGACGAAGTCCACAAAACTGCTGCAGACAACTCATCAGCGAAGGGATCACCGAATTTCATCAGTCGCGAGGATCTGGAGCACCTCTTAGAGAACCATGGAAAAGGCAAGACATCGCATGACCATCGTCATCAACCTCCTTATCCTGCCGCTACGCAGAGGATTCCACTCCCCAAAGGTTACGTTTCTCCAACTTTCACCTTGTATGATGGAACTGGCAATGCTCGGGAACATGTCTCTCGTTTTCTCGAAGCCTTGGGAGAACATGAACATAATCATGTCGTCCATCTCAAAGAATTCTCAAAATCTCTGAAAGGCAGGGCATACACCTGGTATAACAGCATCACACCAGGGACCATCAACAATTGGGGAGAAATGGTTAACGCATTTTATAGGAAATACTTCTTCGTGTCAGAACAAGTCACCCTCTCCGACCTTGGAAGAATGTTTCATAGGGTCAGTGAAAATCCCAATGACTATGTGAAAAGGCTCAGAGTCCAAGCCCTGGATTGTCATGACCCAAACGTCACGGAGCAACAACTAGTGGACTTGTGCATCAATGGCATGCTCCCGGTCTACAGGGCCTTGCTAGAAAACCTTCGATTCCAGACTTTCTCAGAGCTTCACGAAGCTTCGAAGAGGTCGGCAACCACCACACCTGCTCTTTTGGAGAGAGCAAAGTCTACAAAGACTGAAGATTCAAAAGACACTCGAGGAAGCAGGCGTCTGATCAACAAGCAGTATAACCTACAACCTTCAACACATGTTGTCGCGGAAAGGAGTAAGCGAAAAGCAGAACCACAACACAAGCATACTTCCTCCACCCCTTCAAAGACACACAAGAAGGAGAATTCGAAAATCCCTCCTCAGCATACGGAAGATCCAGAAGCACCTGATTTTCCCTGTTCAATGGAAGAAGTTAATGAACTACTTGATGCCTGGATTCAAGACGGTGCAATCAAATTGCCTTATGTCAAGAAGGAACCAACTGAAGAGGCCATGGAAAATCCTCGGTATTGTCGCTTCCATAGATACGTCAGCCATCCCACGAGTGATTGCAAAATTTTGAAGCGCATATTCAAAGAAAAGGTCGAATCAGGAGAGCTCAACCTGGGGACTGAGGGGTGCACAAAAAACCCCTCCCAGTCAGAACTTTTACCATCTCCGAACCTCCTGTCAAGGAAACGGTCCAATCTCTGATCGAACATGTCTGCGAGCTGTTGTATCTTTCGAAAGCTCAAAGGAAAGACATGTTTGCTGCACTGAACCACATCGTGTCCGGAAGACGTCCGCTGATCCAAGAGACTATCACCGGACCTTCAGCCACGACACAGAAATGTATGACTGGGGACTGCTCACCACAGTGCACATTAAAGGAAATGAGTTCAAGAGGGCGTTCATCGATGTTGGTACCGCCGTCAACATCATCCCTTTGAAAACTCTCAGAGCTGCTGGTATTACTCGACGGGAAGCCACCCACGCTCCCATAGCAATCAGGGACCACGAAGGAATCTCCAGAAACGCATACGGCTTCATCACTCTCAAAGTTACGGAAAGATCGATCTGCACTGAGGCCAAGTTTTTCATAATCCGGGAAGACCCTGGATACGACATGGTCCTTGGGAGAACTTGGATTCATGCTGAAAGGACAACGATGCCTTCAACACATCCTGTCATCGACAAGGATTCCGAGTCGGAAGACGAAGCAGAGGACGCACCACCGTTTGAGCATCTGGAAGAAGTAAAAACTCTGATGGGACTTACACAGGAACTTGGAGATAATCCGCACACCTTTGTCAGAAGGTTTCGAGCTCAGGAAAGTCTTATTCCTCCTCTTGCTCCAATATTACCAATGTTCAAATACGCTACTATGGTCCAAGGACTTCTCCCCATGAATAATTTAGCAGTCATCAAAAGCTACGAGTGGGTAACTTCACCTCAACAATATTACACTTAATGGTTGGGTTCAGAACTTCTTCAAATCGGTCACTCCATCGAGAGGTTTATTGCTGAAGACTTGGCTAAGCATGATCAACACTATGTTGGATACTCTCTTCCGCGCGAGTGCTATATGGACCACAATCGTGGAATTCCATCAAACAGGGAATTCCAAATCAGCGGAAGATATTCAAAGCACGATCGACCAAGCCCAAAAATGAAATGAAAAATCATAAAAAAATGGAGCTCATTTACCTTGAAATGTTGACTCTTGTGCAAATATGTATTATTATTAGGAGTCTTAGTCTAGATATTTAGGCACCCTGATTCTAGCACAATTCACATAGTGATAAGAAATTTGCACGCGCACGATCTACCAATACATGTATGGCCTCGATCTTCAAGGTGTTGGATAGGAAGTTACGATTGCCAATCACTTTAGAATACTGAACGAAACTTGACTAGCTTGTTCTTTGGTTGGTTGGGATAGAAGGTGGAGGTTACATTAAGAAAGACAACCATCGAATTTAACTGGGTGCATCAAAAAGGGCTACCTCTTGCAAAGTGTCATGTAATTTTTTGTTTCTTCTTGTTATGTATCAAAAGTGTTTCCTTGTTAAAAAAAAAAAAAAAAAAAAAAAAAAAAAAAAAAAAAAAAACGATGTATATATTCAGAAAAAAAAAAAAAAAAAAAAAAAAAAAAAAATATCAGAAAAATACCAAAAAAATCAAGTATTTATCAATTCCATCATCTCTTGTTCCAAAAATAAAAAGAGATTTGTCAATGTAAATAAGAGTCATGTAAAGAGTTCTTTTGTGTTTCGTTAAAATAAAGCAAGAGGGTGTAGCCATTGATGTACAACGCGAGCAATTGAATACCTCCTCACAACTCATTCACAATTCTCGTAAAGTCCGGACAGCTAGCTAGATTTCGACCTCAGTTCTTAGCCTGAGAAACTATCTCTTGGTGATTAGTAGTCATGACTTCAGATCTTTCTTTACACATGTGTAGATACACTTTACACTCTTATCACATGTCCTTATTTGTTATCAGTGCTAGGATTGTGCCTTGATAGCTAGATTGACATCTCCATTTTGCTGTGAGCTTAACTGTTTTGCACATGTCACGTTTGATGGAATCTGAGCTTATATTTTGTCCTTAGGTTTTAGGCACACCTCTGGTAAACCTTCACGAGACTTCAACTCGTCCACTAGGGACACTTAGTGGTTTAAAAGGCTTAGTGCATACGCTAAATGCACTCGAGAGACCAGCGACAGTGGTATAGTTAGGATTTCCTTAGTTCTGTTTTACTTGAGGACAAGTAAAATTCAGGTTTGGGGGTATTTGATGAGTGCCAAATATTGTATATATTTATCCCTTTTTGTTGGCATTTAACTCATCTTTTGCGCATTAATTCTACATTTTATCCCATATTCTGTATTTTCATTGTTTTCAAGAATAAATATTTTTATTAATTAATTTTGCATTTTTAGGTAATAAATAAAGTTCGGATGAGACGTGGAGCGAAAAGAGCAGAAAAGTAGTGAAAAGCCGGGAGAAATTACGCAAGGAAACCGCAAAGAATGGTGCGCACAACCTCATTTTCTACACACAAAAGCGCCTCCGTTCTCAGCCATCAGATCAGTTCTCAGGAGCATCCGACGGTCGCTCCTTCATAGAGCATCAAAATCTGATGTTTCTGCCGAGCACCACAGCGCTGAAATTCCAAGCCTTCAGATTAGATGGTAGTTGAATCCAACGGTCGCTCCTATGCCTGTGCATCAACTCCCGATGATTCCGCCTAACACTACAACACCTAACTCAATCTAGCACCGTTGACTTCGTTGTATTTTACATCCTACGGTCGCTACAAGCTGCCTCTTCCTTAGCCGTCCGATCTACCTACCATCTCCACACCCCACGGCTAAGCATCGCAAGACATCGAAATACGATGGGCCCGCCTCACACTCAAGCAGTCGAGAACCTACACCCAACCAAACAGATCCTTCTCCTCAAACCCATCGACCACCTCTGCCATCACCTTCTCCTTCACAGGCTCTGCAACACCATGTCCTGCCACCACCATCGCCTGCAACCCACTGCCACCACCAGACCTCGAGCTTCCTTCACCACCACCAGTTCCATCACTGCCACCACCATCTCCAACACCCGACAACACCCTAGCCTAGCTATTTTCTTCATCTCACAACCTCTGAAACCCTAGGTTTTGGGGTGAGTAAAATAGCTAGAAATTAGGGGACAATAGGAGCAGGAAGAGCATCATAAGGACGATTCAGAGCATGGGTCGAGCAATTTTTGGAGTTTGGAGGCCAAATTTTGGGTAATAATTTATCCCTAAATTGTACTGTGTATTGATACTTTTGGGAAAAATGTGTGTGAAACCCTAATTTGTTAATTTGGGTATAAATAGGCAATGTGTAGGAGATGAAAAACTTGTTCTTGGACTAGCCAAGTTTCCACCCAATTTGGGTTAGCTTAATTTCAACTGTTACTGTTATTATCTTGCTCCTGTTACATTGCACTGTTAACCATTTGCATATGTTTTTTACTGTGATGTGTATGATGTTGTTGTGTATCTGTTTGATGTTTGTTAGCATGTTCTAATTCACCACTAGGGTGAAGATGAAACCTTAAAGCCACTGTGTAGGAGATTACAATTTTTGCTTTTCATCACTTTGCTCTCACATTGTATGTCAGGCATACTCTGTAGTTAGGATACCCCTGTGACTGAAAGTGCAGCAACCCATGTGAATTGCTTATGGTCCAAACCTCAGACTAGTTATGCTTTAATCAGATAACTAGTACCTTGGGAGGACATTTTGGTTGCAATTGGAATATCCAACTTAGTCTAGGTTAAGAGGTGGAATCAATGCCCTAGTTTGCCATCCATCTTCAACTGTTAGTATTGTTTTCTTTCATTTGTTTGGTTTACATGCATTTTCTGTTTTGCATTTTCACTGCTTACTTTTGCTCCTGCTGCATTTCTTCTATTTGCTACAATTGCTGCTGCAGCTCTTGTGCTGCTGTGCAGTTCTTTTTCTGTCACTTTTGCTGCTGCTGCATTTCTGCAACTGCTGCTGTCAAGCTGCAGCTGCCTTTCTCTTCTACTGCAGCACTTGTGCTGCTTTGCTTCCTCTCCTGCCCTGCAACTGCTGCAGCCCTTGCTCCTGCTGTTGCTTCCCCTGCTAGTGCTGCTGCTGAAGCTGCTGCTGCAATCCTTGCTGTGCACCTGCTCCTGTTGTGCATTGCCCTTGCAGTTGCCAAGCCAAGTCCAAATCAACCCAAAGGCCCAGATTCTTTACTAAAACAGAAGCCCAAGGTCTAGACCAACTGAACCCAAGTTCCAATCCAACTGAACCCAAGTTCCAATCCAACTGAGCCCAATTCAAGCCCAGTTAAGCCCAAGACCTAGTTCATCAACAAAGCCCAGATCACACTTCAGACTGAAGCCCAATTCAGTCATCTGTGGGCTTAACCAAAGCTCATTTGTTAAAGAACAAACCCCAAACTCATTAAGACCCAAACCAATTTAACTGAGGGCTTATTCCATAAAGCCTAAACTCAAAGGCCAAAGCCCATTTGTATTTCAAGAGAACAAACTGAGCCCAAGCTCAGTTCCTTTTATTGGGCATTCAAACCCATTAGAACTCAAAGCCCAATCTAAGCCAAAAGGCTTCTAAGCCCAAAGCAAATCTAGGAACCAATTAGCTAAAACACTTCCGAAACACACCCGATCTCTGTGGATCGACCCGTACTTGCACGAGCTACAACTGACGACCGTGCACTTGCGGTATTACTGTAGGCCCGTTTCATCGCTTCATTTCTATACACCTTTCGAGGCCTGCCAAGTTTTTGGCGCCGCTGCCAAGTTTTTGGCGCCGCTGCCGGGGATTGGTGCTGTGTTTTATCTGTGTTTTTCTTAGCTATTTTGCATTTCATTTCATAGCATTTGCATCTGCATCTGCTTCATTTCATTTGCTATTGGACCTGCTGATTCTGAACCTGTTTTTCCTCTGCTGGGACGCCACTAAGGAAAAGAACCAAAACCCAACTGGGTTTTTGCAACAATATCAGAGCAGCTGGGCTGTGCTAAAAAGGTAAGCCTAAACCCATTCAATTGAGAGAACCCAACCTGTGGGCTTCCAATTTTTTATTTGTGGGCTTGTAATAATTAACCCAATTTTTTGGGCTTTTTATTTTTCTATTTTGGGTTTGTAATAATTTATGTGTGGGCTTGTTGTTTAATTTGTGGGCTTGTATTTATTTTGTGTGGGCTTGTTTAAATTTTTCCATTGGACTTGTATTTTGGACTCTGGGTTTAAACCCAGCTGATAACCGATTGTGGGCCGCAGCCCTTCCATTTCATTAGAGGCTTGCACAGTGGGCTTGCTCCCATTCAAAAACCAAATTTTATTTTTTTAATTTTATTTTTCTTTAAAAAAAAAAAAAAAAAAAAAAAAAAAAAAATATTTCTACTTTGCTCCCAATTTTAAAACCAAATTTTTACTTGCTCCCATCTTAAACCAAATTTTTATTTTTACTCCCATTTTAAACCAAATTTTCAAATGTCTCCCACCAAAACCAAATTTTTCCCAAAAATCCAAACCCTTTAAAAACCAAATTTTTCCCAAAAATCCAAACCCTTTAAAAACCAAATTCTGAGCTTTGTAAACTCTTTACTTAGCCTTTGAGCCCAATCATGTATAGATCTTTTTCTACAGTTGGGGAATACAACAAATCCCTTAGAGAACTTGCGTGTGGACAAACTTCACGTTATGCACCTCCCATAGACCATGATGTCAATAGTCATAGGAATTATTATGGACATTTTCAAAGTCCCGAGCCTCAATACATGAACCCTAATGACTATTCACACATGCATCATTTATCGCAACGTGAAAATGAACATTTTGCTAGTGCCTCACTCACACAATCATCACTTATGGATCAAATAGAAGCTCGAATCACAGCTTTAGAAATGCAATCACATGAGGAATCTGTCACATCTAATTTTCTTAGGCAACCTGAAATCTATGCATGTCCCGCATGTGGTAGTTTAGACCACCCTGTTGAGCATTGTCATATTTTGCATAATTTTAGGCAATCTAGAGAAAATCCAAGGTATGAAATGCCCATAAATTGTGAGAATGGTAGTCATTGGGACCATAATCAATCCTTTGAGGGTTGCGATCAATCTTTTATAAACCCTAATGACCATGCACACATGTACCAATCACCACAATTTGAACATGAAGAATTTTGTACTCCCATGAATTTAGACTCCACCACAGAAGCTTTCAGACTTAGTGAGCAAAACTTCGATAGATCTACATCACGAATTCAGGCATATTTAGATCAGATTTTGCTTCACCTACAAAAGGAGGAAATTCATGAGGAAATGTATGTTGTCCCTAATGAAGTGTCTAGTCCCATTCATATAAATAATGTTGAATATGAACCTAATTTAGAGGAACATGAATCGACTAACGACACCACCACTTTTAATGAGGACCAATATGCATGCTACCATGATGATGATTATGATGATTATGATGATATGTTAGAAGAACATGAAAATATTGTGGAACCTGTTGGTTCAATAACATATGGCTTCTCGCCCTCGACCTTCATGAATGTTGTTTTTTCTAATACTCATTGTAATTCATATGATTTTGATATTGACATGGGATTCGTACAATTATTCTGTGAAGATGAGCATGACATAGGAATAGTTGAATCTTCTGTAGACACTAGTATGCATGAAAATATATTTGATGTGTCTGATTCTCTACCTAGGTCACATTGTGATATTTCTCCTGATTTGCCAATGCATGAGAATAAATTTGTTGATGATGTTGATGATTCTGAGTGTGAACTTGCCAATGTGACTGATGATTGTGAGCATGATGTGACATGTGTAGATGAGTTAGAAGATTTTGATTTGATTGATAATGATATGCCTATTCTGCTACCTAAGTCACAATCTGATGGCCTTCCACCCAACCTAGATTTGGTTTGTACCAATATTGTAAAACCAATTTTTCTGAAAATCCCTAACCTAGGCTTGGAACTGTGTGCTTCCCAAGTCCTCTTGGACTATTTTGCTTCTAAATATAATACATTTGAGGAACCACAGTTGGAATTAGCATGTTTGCCCGTCCCTAGCACAGTTCATTTCGAGCTAGACCTTTTGCATGATGAACCCCCGAAACTGCGCGATTTTGTTTTCAAAACTATATCTTCTGTAAAATCCAGGTTTGGGGGTACCTCATTTTGTTTCACAGTTTCACTTGCGTTTCTTTCCTGTTATATATGTGTGAAGCTGTTGAAATGTCTACACTTCGTCTTTTGGGTTGATCCTCAACTCTTTAGATTGTTAGTGTATGGTGAATTATAATCCAGTAGATAAAATTTTAAAAACCATTTTGTTCATTTTGTATATATTTTTCTAATCCAATATGATCTCGGCTGAAATATGTTGGATTTTTGCCTTGAATAAACGGAGTTTTAATTCTGCTTTCGCCGAAATCGGGTATTCTCTCTCCTTTTACTCTACTCAGCATGTCCCTTTCCATATGTTGCATTTTAATCCTTTCCATATTTTGAAACATTGAGGACAATGTTTAGTTTAGGTTTGGGGGTATAGAGTAGATGCCATGATAATTTGCTATAATTGAAAACAAAACTCCATCTTTTTGAAAAAATTCAAAAATTCAAAAAAAATTAAAAAATGAAATGAAAAATCATAAAAAAATGGAGCTCATTTACCTTGAAATGTTGACTCTTGTGCAAATATGTATTATTATTAGGAGTCTTAGTCTAGATATTTAGGCACCCTGATTCTAGCACAATTCACATAGTGATAAGAAATTTGCACGCGCACGATCTACCAATACATGTATGGCCTCGATCTTCAAGGTGTTGGATAGGAAGTTACGATTGCCAATCACTTTAGAATACTGAACGAAACTTGACTAGCTTGTTCTTTGGTTGGTTGGGATAGAAGGTGGAGGTTACATTAAGAAAGACAACCATCGAATTTAACTGGGTGCATCAAAAAGGGCTACCTCTTGCAAAGTGTCATGTAATTTTTTGTTTCTTCTTGTTATGTATCAAAAGTGTTTCCTTGTTAAAAAAAAAAAAAAAAAAAAAAAAAAAAAAAAAAAAAACGATGTATATATTCAGAAAAAAAAAAAAAAAAAAAAAAAAAAAAAATATCAGAAAAATACCAAAAAAATCAAGTATTTATCAATTCCATCATCTCTTGTTCCAAAAATAAAAAGATTTGTCAATGTAAATAAGAGTCATGTAAAGAGTTCTTTTGTGTTTCGTTGTAATAAGCAAGGAGGGTGTATGCCATTGATGTACAACGCGAGCAATTGTGAAATACCTCCAACTCATTCACAATTCTCGTAAAGTCCGGACAGCTAGCTAGATTTCGACCTCAGTTCTTAGCCTGAGAAACTATCTCTTGGTGATTAGTAGTCATGACTTCAGATCTTTCTTTACACATGTGTAGATACACTTTACACTCTTATCACATGTCCTTATTTGTTATCAGTGCTAGGATTGTGCCTTGATAGCTAGATTGACATCTCCATTTTGCTGTGAGCTTAACTGTTTTGCACATGTCACGTTTGATGGAATCTGAGCTTATATTTTGTCCTTAGGTTTTGTAGGCACACCTCTGGTAAACCTTCACGAGACTTCAACTCGTCCACTAGGGACACTTAGTGGTTTAAAAGGCTTAGTGCATACGCTAAATGCACTCGAGAGACCAGCGACAGTGGTATAGTTAGGATTTCCTTAGTTCTGTTTTACTTGAGGACAAGTAAAATTCAGGTTTGGGGGTATTTGATGAGTGCCAAATATTGTATATATTTATCCCTTTTTGTTGGCATTTAACTCATCTTTTGCGCATTAATTCTACATTTTATCCCATATTCTGTATTTTCATTGTTTTCAAGAATAAATATTTTTTATTAATTTTGCATTTTTAGGTTAAATAAAGTTCGGATGAGACGTGGAGCGAAAAAGAGAAAAGTAGTGAAAAGCCGGGAGAAATTACGCAAGGAAACCGCAAAGAATGGTGCGCACACCTCATTTTCTACACACAAAAGCGCCTCCGTTCTCAGCCATCAGATCAGTTCTCAGGAGCATCCGACGGTCGCTCCTTCATAGAGCATCAAAATCTGATGTTTCTGCCGAGCACCACAGCGCTGAAATTCCAAGCCTTCAGATTAGATGGTAGTTGAATCCAACGGTCGCTCCTATGCCTGTGCATCAACTCCCGATGATTCCGCCTAACACTACAACACCTAACTCAATCTAGCACCGTTGACTTCGTTGTATTTTACATCCTACGGTCGCTACAAGCTGCCTCTTCCTTAGCCGTCCGATCTACCTACCATCTCCACACCCCACGGCTAAGCATCGCAAGACATCGAAATACGATGGGCCCGCCTCACACTCAAGCAGTCGAGAACCTACACCCAACCAAACAGATCCTTCTCCTCAAACCCATCGACCACCTCTGCCATCACCTTCTCCTTCACAGGCTCTGCAACACCATGTCCTGCCACCACCATCGCCTGCAACCCACTGCCACCACCAGACCTCGAGCTTCCTTCACCACCACCAGTTCCATCACTGCCCCCATCTCCAACACCCGACAACACCCTAGCCTAGCTATTTCTTCATCTCACAACCTCTGAAACCCTAGGTTTTGGGGTGAGTAAAATAGCTAGAAATTAGGGGACAATAGGAGCAGGAAGAGCATCATAAGGACGATTCAGGCATGGGTCGAGCATTTTTGGAGTTTGGAGGCCAAATTTTGGGTAATAATTTATCCCTAAATTGTACTGTGTATTGATACTTTTGGGAAAAATGTGTGTGAAACCCTAATTTGTTAATTTGGGTATAAATAGGCAATGTGTAGGAGATGAAAAACTTGTTCTTGGACTAGCCAAGTTTCCACCCAATTTGGGTTAGCTTAATTTCAACTGTTACTGTTTTATCTTGCTCCTGTTACATTGCACTGTTAACCATTTGCATATGTTTTTTACTGTGATGTGTATGATGTTGTTGTGTGTATCTGTTTGATGTTTGTTAGCCATGTTCTAATTCACCACTAGGGTGAAGATGAAACCTTAAAGCCACTGTGTAGGAGATTACAATTTTTGCTTTTCATCACTTTGCTCTCACATTGTATGTCAGGCATACTCTGTAGTTAGGATACCCCTGTGACTGAAAGTGCAGCAACCCATGTGAATTGCTTATGGTCCAACCTCAGACTAGTTATGCTTTAATCAGATAACTAGTACCTTGGGAGGACATTTTGGTTGCAATTGGAATATCCAACTTAGTCTAGGTTAAGAGGTGGAATCAATGCCCTAGTTTGCCATCCATCTTCAACTGTTAGTATTGTTTTCTTTCATTTGTTTGGTTTACATGCATTTTCTGTTTTGCATTTTCACTGCTTACTTTTGCTCCTGCTGCATTTCTTCTATTTGCTACAATTGCTGCTGCAGCTCTTGTGCTGCTGTGCAGTTCTTTTTCTGTCACTTTTGCTGCTGCTGCATTTCTGCAACTGCTGCTGTCAAGCTGCAGCTGCCTTTCTCTTCTACTGCAGCACTTGTGCTGCTTTGCTTCCTTCCTGCCCTGCAACTGCTGCAGCCCTTGCTCCTGCTGTGCTTCCCTGCTAGTGCTGCTGCTGAAGCTGCTGCTGCAATCCTTGCTGTGCACCTGCTCCTGTTGTGCATTGCCCTTGCAGTTGCCAAGCCAAGTCCAAATCAACCCAAAGGCCCAGATTCTTTACTAAAACAGAAGCCCAAGGTCTAGACCAACTGAACCCAAGTTCCAATCCAACTGAACCCAAGTTCCAATCCAACTGAGCCCAATTCAAGCCCAGTTAAGCCCAAGACCTAGTTCATCAACAAAGCCCAGATCACACTTCAGACTGAAGCCCAATTCAGTCATCTGTGGGCTTAACCAAAGCTCATTTGTTAAAGAACAAACCCCAAACTCATTAAGACCCAAACCAATTTAACTGAGGGCTTATTCCATAAAGCCTAAACTCAAAGGCCAAAGCCCATTTGTATTTCAAGAGAACAAACTGAGCCCAAGCTCAGTTCCTTTTATTGGGCATTCAAACCCATTAGAACTCAAAGCCCAATCTAAGCCAAAAGGCTTCTAAGCCCAAAGCAAATCTAGGAACCAATTAGCTAAAACACTTCCGAAACACACCCGATCTCTGTGGATCGACCCGTACTTGCACGAGCTACAACTGACGACCGTGCACTTGCGGTATTACTGTAGGCCCGTTTCATCGCTTCATTTCTATACACCTTTCGAGGCCTGCCAAGTTTTTGGCGCCGCTGCCACCTGGTTCTCAAAGCAGTTCAGCGCGGTCTTCATTCTATAAGGAACTCCAATTGGGAAGGACCATTCATGATCGCTGAGCCTGTGGATGGAGGATACTACAAATTGACCAACACAGGTGGCAGAACCCTACCAGTAATTCACGAAAATTGGCTCAAGGCGTTTATCTGAAATTATTGGACATTTAAGGTATTGGGCGTTTGAAGCACTCATGGCGTTGGGATTTAACATTTAGGATTATATTTCATTTGTATTTCAATTCCTCCAAAACATTTGTAATACTTGCAATCAGTATTTGAATTCAGCAATTTATCAAAATTCAGTTCATATTTCGTAAAAGAAAATCTCTATCAAATCTACAAGAAAATCCTTAACCATCAGTCAATCCAAAACCATCTAAATATCAAAACCCAAGTATGAACCTCACATTTCTCAGAAGTTCAGAAGTTCAAGAGATCATCAAGAAAAGGCTTTCGTTCATCAGCATCCTTCAAGATTTGCAATGCCGCCCTCTCCTTGTTCAACTCTTCGATCAGCTTGGCAATCTTTTCCTCCTTCTCCTTCACAGCATCATTTAGAAAGGGTATGTTCTTCTCACATGAATCCTTGATAATGTTTATTTGCTTACGAAGCCATTTCACGTTGAGGCCAAGTCTTTCTGAATTCTCCAAGTTAAACTCCCAATCAAAGAGTATATCTGGAGTCACGGTATTCCTGGGTCTCGTATGCATATCACTCACGACAAAGATAACGCCTACTTGCATGGTTAAAGCATAAGCACGCCCAGGGTTCCTGTCAACGATCATGTGGCCAAACTTCTTCCATATCGTCTCGTACAAGCGTGCATATCCAATGGGAACGCTGAATCCACCGACCAGTTCATGATACGGGAGTGAAGTGTTAAAGGGAGGATCGAAAGCAACCCCTGCAGTTGGATATTCATACACTATTATACGGTTCTCAGTCACTGGAGCGGCTTCCACGACCAAAGCAACAGTTCCTTCGGTATTCTCCGCTGCTATCTCGGTTTCTTCTATCACTGAGGCAACAACCATCTGGTTTCCATAACATCACAGCGACCTTCTCATGGCCTCGAAGTGCAGGGATGGTTGTCTCTTCATCAATAACTTCGGAAGGTTAGAGTTGTCATCATTGGCTCCAGTATCCTCAACTTCGGTATTTAGCACCTAATACGAAGATTACATGAGGTTAGAGTCACGAAGCCAAAGGAGATTATGAAACACAGTATACCAGCAAGGAAATCATCAAGTTCATCATACTACATTCAAGGCACGAGAAATAACATGAAAGTCATGAAAACACATTTTACGATGAGTCCGTCTGAAGAAACTGAACTCTGCCCTGTACTAGAGACGAACTGGGAGCAATCTACAAGGAATCTGAGGATGGGTCATATGCCATTCTCTTCGTATGGATGTCCTCTATGACATGTCAAAATTTCATGACAATCCGATGAACGAGCGAGTAGATGTGGCCAAAATATCAAGTGACGCAATCTGAAAAAGTTCTGGAAGTCTCCTGGAAGTTTACTATTTCGCCTTTTTCAGGCTCTGAACGTGCTCAAAACTTAAAAATCTTCTTGAAAGCTTGGAAATTTTCCGGGCTTGAATTTGCACATGCAGATCATCAAAATCCGACTCCGGACGAAGATTCTACAGCGTTTCTACTAAAAGCTGGGTTCTGAATTTTCTGACGACGAAATTCGACTAAGTTTTCATATTCACATGGGTTCTCATTCATTCATTCACAAGTCAGCACTTTTATACTTCTATGAAGAATATAGGATATATACTTACTTGAGGAGTCTCCAAAGTGTCCAAGGGGTTGGAATTGTCCACATCAACGACAAGAGGAACATCACTTCCATCCGGCTCCGAATCTTGGGAATTACCTCCATTCCTTCCCAGAGGATGATTGAGTTCCAGAATTCTCCATCTCCATGACGACATCCTCCTGTACACGTCCTTTACAATCAATATTTTCATCTATGAAGCACCCATTTGAACATGTGAAGAAATACTTACAGTTTCTTCGTCACTCAAATCAGCGATTGCTTGTTCAGTAGCAGAAAATTGAAGACCTTCAAGACTTGATGGAGTAAAATTCTGCAACAAAATTAACAACATTGGCTTCATGATTCTAATGTAATAGCAATGAAAGTCACGGTGAGAAATATTGGGAACTCACCAAAGCACCAACTGGGGACTTTACGGTATTGGTAACAACTTATAACCTTTATGCCTGCCTTCTCCGCCATGAATAACCGCCTCAGTCTCTGAGAAATCTACACCGATTCGAGGTCGTATATTACGACCGTCCTGTGGTGAAATCCAGTAATATAATCAGAATACAGTTCTTATAATTTCGTGAAGATTATATGAAGAAACATACCTGAGAGCATCCTGGAGACGACTTTCGTTTATCACCAGAAAGATACTTCAATCTTGGTCGACTGGAAATCATCTCAGCCGAAGGAAGATCCTTGAATGGAGGTCTGGGAAATCTTACAAAGCCACGCAAACGCCCAAGTTGCTGATCCCAGAATTCTACATAACCTGGGGTTACATAGGCGAATCTATCAGAACCAGGAAACCAGTAGCTACTCCCTCCACGTGAGTATGATCCAAATGAGTCCTGAGTTGCTCAACTGATGGCTTCCTTCTCCGTATGGTTGGAACACACTGATCCATACCCATTTGTCGAGCTGCTCTATCAATATTATACTCCTCCACTGAAAGCTCTCCAAACGTGACTGATAGCAAATGACCAGGAGTGCAACTCAACATGAAAGATCTTTCGCCATCACTCAGATGCGCACCAGACGTCAAACTCGTGCCTTCTCCAGTATTGAAAGTCATCGGCTGAGAAACATAATCAGGGACTGACACCCACGGCGAAAATTGAACTCAGATTCTTCATCTAACACATCAATAAAACGTATTTTAGAACGAGGCTGCTTGGTGGACCAACGCATGATCCTAGCATTATCTTTCTCAGGGAAAGTATGGCGCGCATCAGTATTCGGTCCTTGCAGAACATTACGTGGAGTAGGTGCATAATTCTTAAAATGCTCCCACATCAAAGCTTGAAGAAACATCGTGTTGGCATAACACTCAATCTTCATAGAGCCGTTCGACACACTGGAGTCTATAATCAAGGAGTCCAGGTTGTAATACAAGGAGCCTAAGAATAAACTACCTATCGGAAGTTGCTCACCTTGAGCCATCTTAATAGCAAAGGGAATCACAAAAGGCTTCAACAAGTTTCCACTGTCTTCAAAAACGTCTCTGGACAACCATAAACATAAGAAAGCAGCAATGGGTAACATACCGTCGATGGGTTTATCAGAAACCTCGTCTTTGGGCCACCAGTGTGTCAACCAGGAAGCATAGCATCCTTTACTACCAGCCTTATTCGCTTTCTCCATTGCAGCTGTCAAGACATGAGAAACGGCGGTCTCCTCATCTGAAAGATCCCCAGGAAGATTGCCCGTGATCGGGAGATGCATCAGAGCCGCCACGTCTTCCAAGGTAATGGTAAACTCTCCCCATCTACATATGAAAGTGTGAGTGGGAATGCACCAGCGAGAAAACAGAGCCACAATACCACTTGCGTCATGATAAATGAACAACTCTCCAGAAGCTTGAATAGCTCTCGTCACCTGCGCCTGGTCGAGCATAGTCCTCACATGAGGAAAATCCAACATGTGCCTCGCCCAGACGGAAAATTTCTCCAAAGGTCGTCGAGAAAGCTTAAACTCTATGATTGATGAGGCGAAGACCCCTCGTTCAAGACAAAATCGAATCACTGTCTTAGGAGTCACCAATTTCTTCTGAGTAACAGTTCTGGGATTTATCAAAAGACGGTACACTGGGGATTTTAAATGTTGCTCAGCTCCTGGAATATCTTTTTCAAAGAATGCATCATCTATGTTCGGGACATTCTTAATCCCAGGGATTTCGTCTTCGTCTCCCCCAACGGAAGTTTCATCCATGCATGTCTCATCTCTGGAGATACCATCATCAACACACATCTCTTCCCTCGAGGCGTCGTCAGCTTGGGAATTGGACATCTTTGCTAAGTAGCTGAAAAGGTTCACACTACATTCTACTTCAATATTCTGTCCAGATATAAATCAAGGAAATACAAGCAAAAATGGTAACTCTTAACTCTTACCTTTTATACTTCCACTAACAATAGTGATAGTAATACTAGAGTTAACACTTCAAAAACTACAAAAAACGAACGAAACTTTATTAATTTCAAAACTGATTTTTTCATAAAATCACGGACACAATTTTCATAATGTGAACATTCACACAACTGACCTATGAAGTTTACAACAATAAAATATTTCATCATAAATATATTGTCTATCTTCGAAGGTTCCTCAAAACCCATGTTTTGATTTTTCAAAAAAAAAGCAATTAATGCAACATTGCTTACATAAATTCTCAATAATTTATCTAATGAAAACAAATTCATGCAAATAAAATATACCATCATATTTTACACAATATATGTAATATGTCACGACTACATATATATTAAAAAAAAATATTTTTCCTTCGTATCGTCGTTATTTGTCTTCAAAACGAAGGTTTATTTCAAAAAATATTGTGAAAGCTCACATCTCATACATATAATAAAGTTTTGTATTTACATGAAAGCTCATAAGCAAAATTTTATCACTGGACACAAGTTCATCATACATATTTTCCTTCGTGTCATCGTTATTTGTCTTTAAAACGAAGGATTATTCTGATTTCATGAAAATTCACTTCTTTTATGATAAAACCTTGGTACACATGAAAGCTCATACACTAAGTTTTATCACTGAACCTAGGTTCATATTTAAAAAAAATTCTCTCCTAAATCAGGGATTATAGTTAGTTTGCAAAACTAACGATCGAACGAACATACGTTTACAAAAACTAGGTTTTTTCATAAAACTCACATCAATTGTATACACATGTATATGATTTTAACATGATCACTTCATGAAATTCATGTAAACAACAACAAACATAAAAAAAAAAAACGCACCTGGAAAGTTCGGCCGGAAATTGGTCGGCGGCAACGGCGACCGGCGGCGGCAAGTGGTGGTCCGGCGTCGGCGGGAATCTTCTCCTGCTGGCGTGAAGGTGCAGAGATGATGGAGAGGTGGTCGTGAGAAAAAAAAAAGGATTAATCCCTTTTATATCAATTTTATTTCCAAAACCTAATTTTCTAAGGATTTCCTTATTATGCCCGACCCGCGAATCCTAACCGACCACGGACTCGTCGTCCAAACCAGCGGTTCAACACCAATTTATGTTCATCAAAAGACGCTCCAATCATGAAATTGAAGCCTTCATCAAGTCGTGGTTTGCTCATGCTCTTTAAATCCGGTAACGTCTCAACTTACGACTAAGTTCAATTACTGGTATTATTATTTACGGCCGGAAAATCACCATTTAATGCTGACTGAGGAACATAGCTTTCCTCATTAAGCAGGGGACTTAATGTAGATGGTGGATTTTTGACAAAGGATAAATTCGTAAACTCATAATTATACGAAGCTCTGATTCAGCAATCAGACGTGAGTATCGAGACACGGGTCTCTCATCGAATTCTCAACGGAGAATACTTTCTCTCAGAGTACATGTTGATATGTAGTCTCACGACTGGACAACGGCATATTTCATGAATACTGAATACTTTCAGTGATTATTTCTATATAGCATCACGAGATGGACGGCTCCTAGACAGCTTGCTCTGCTAGTATAGAGCGATAACGTCTTCAGGAACAAACAATAAGTTTACCCTGACTATATAAAGGATATTACTTACCGATAAGCTCGTATCAGGATAATTAATGCTCCTAGACAGCTTGCTCTGCTAGTACAGATCCACAAAGTTAATTATTCCTAATTACAACCGCTCTTATTCCATGGTCGAATCCACGACTGGTCCCATGGAATGACAATAACAATTGTTCTGATTCTATGATCGAATCCATAGCTTGATCTCATAGAATAACAATAACTATATTATCTCATTACTCCGATTTCATGATCGAATCCACAACTGGTCTCATAAATGGTAATAGATAAACCTTAATTACTCTGATTCTATGGTCGAATCTACGATCCCATGGAATGGTAATGCTCACTTAATTATTCTGAATTCGTAGTCGAATCCTCAGCTGATCCTATGAATTAATAATAAACATCTTATTACTCAGTTTTGTGAATTATTCTCCACTGAATTCCACAATTGGTAATAAATAATCAACAACCGGGCGTCTGAGCTACCTCTAAGTAAGCCCCGATTCAAATGGTGAAGGTGTATTCAACGATGATACAATAACATTCACCGCACGAACGAATATTTCAAAAATACAACGAAACGATGAACCTATGCAAAATAGAGAAGAAAATAATAAATAATTAAAAATATTAACCAGGGTGCTGGGAGCACGGACACACGACCGACGGACCGTGTCGTGGTCAATCCCACGCCAGTTTTATATTTTTAATGTATTTTTATTATTTTCCATGATTTGATGAAAATTCTCTCATTTTATCAAATCTCCTTCGTCTTGAGGAAACTCCTCGTTTCATGGTACTTCCATAAATCCATAAAAAATAATATAAAATTAAGGAAAGGAGTGTGGGGCGTGACCGTTGGCCAACCGGCCACGCCTTGGTCCCAACCGTCCCCACACCCACGGTTCCTTATTATTTTATTATTATTATTATTATTATTATTTCTCTAATTTCATGAAAAAACTCCTTGATTTCATGGTATTTTTGCACAAATCATCAAATAATAAAATAAAATAAATTATGAAAACTTGTGGGACCGAGCCTTGGCCGGACGGCCATGCCCTAGCCGGTCCCACACGCCCCTTTGTTTTATTATTTTATTATTATTAGTTTTCCTTGAATTCATCAAATTCCTTGATTTCATGGTATTTCTCTCAAATTAGGAAAAATTCCCTCAAATCATCAAAATACTTAAAAATATTTAAAAAAAACTCGTGGGACCGGGCCCTAGCCGGCCGGTCATGCCTTCCACGGTCCCACACGCCCTTGTTTTATTATTTTAATATTTTTTGCTTCCTTGAACTCATGAAAACTCCTTCAATTCATGGAAACTCCAAAAATTCATCAAATTTCTCAAAATTCATGAATTTTTCATAAAATCATCAAAATATTATAAAATTAAGGAAAAGGCACCATGGGACCGTGGTCAGACCGGCCGACCATGTCTTGACCACGGGGGTCCCACGCCTCCTCATTCCTTATTTTATAGTTATTTTTCATCATCTCATGGTGTTTTCCTCAGTTTCGTCGAAACCCTAATTTTGGCATATTTTCTCGAATGGATGCTCAATTGCACGCCAGAAAATATCAAAATTCTCAGGACTGAGACGCGGACACCTTGGGGACACGATCACGCTATCTTGATTGACCAAGATTGGATCTTTGGCTCACGGAAGCCGGTCCCATCAATTTTCACAAGTTTTGACCTAATTTGCACAATTGCTCGTATTAGGTCCAAAACTCTCCCAAACACTTTGGATTTTCATGAAGTGATCGTCAGGCGGTCACGGGACAACCTACGTCCGGTTTCATGACTCCATGGTCGGTCCCTCGCCTCGTCATAATTAATTAGGTTTTCTAACCTAAGGCTCAGACGAGCATTTTTGAATAAATGATTAAGCCAGCATTTAATCATTCTTCCACCAACAAATCGTCAACTCTTCAGGAGTTCTTCGTATTTGCTCACGTGAGCATATGGACACTACATGTTTGATCCACGGTCCCATGTAATCGCTCCCTCCTTCGTCCCATGGTTGAAATTCTGACGAACCATGAATTGATCATCAATTGATCAAATTAGGGTTTTCTGAATCCAAGGATCATCATTCCAGATTCTAACCTTAATAATTTTATGACGACCTCATGGTCATTAATTTTATTAATTATACTCGGTTCAAAGACCAGTATTCTAATTAATATTTTTGGTACGCTTCCAATGTTCCATCAGACGAGCAACACATGCTCAGACGATCAAATATTCAACAATTCATCACATGAGCAACACTTTCTCAGATGATAAATATTTGTTCAAACCAAGGAGTATTGGTTCAACAATCAATATTCAACGATCCACCGAATGAGCAATACTTGCTCACTTCATCGTAAGAACTATACCTCTGTCGCATGACATGTTTAATTCACGAGTTTCAGAACATCATGTTCAACTCAACGACTACATGGACTCATCGTCCCATCAAACCACGAAGTCATCAATTGACTAACAAACAACGAGACGTCAATCGTGTCACTTTGGGGATATTACTTAGGGTTTTGGTCTGGCAGTCTACGGCACGTGTGTTCAAACACACGATGGAATGTGAGCAAGTCGTGCAATCAGTTGAAGGAATTCACGAGGTAGTGGGTGGAAAATCGACCAAGTCTCCACACGTTGAGCAACTGGTTTCAAACACGATCTCCACTTCCCCACTCCTTGATTCCATCAACTGTCACACTTCATGGAATCATGGTGTCTACAATTCCTGCAATATAAATAAGTCTCCGAATCATGATTGAAACATCATCAGTATCATCAATCTCACGTCTCATCGACGAACACGAGATCATCAACTCATCAATTGAGCAACTACTATCAATTGAGCAATTTCAATCACTCAGAGCTTATCGTATTCGGAATTCACATACCCACAATCTTTGATTACTATTGATTCCACACATTTCTCAGCTTCCCTCCTACAGATCAACCCATCCTCTCTTGTGACCGAATTTACTCTGGAACGGTCATTGTCTTGATTTAGGCCGGAGTATTACAGATTGATCTCTCGAATCTAAAGCACCCTCTTTGCAGCAGTGCATCTGTGTGAGGTTTAACATTTCGCTCGGTTCGAGGAGTCTCCTCCGTACGGTCGTCTCCTCAATTCCTTAAAAACCAGCAAATCGTTTTTCCCCATCTACATCAGGTCACCCTCCAACGAAGATATCCTATCAATTGAAGCAGCATCACTAGACGAAGGCTGCTGAGCAATAGCAAGGGCATAGTCTTGACGAGCACGCTCCAGCAGGGCACTCAGATGAGTACACTTAGCCTTATATACCTTAAACAAGGTATAACTAACATCGATGTGCTTGCAGAGCTGCAAACAAGGCAGTATGAGAGCAAGCGAGAAAGTAAGAATCACTTACCGAGAATGCTGAGAGACGAGGGAGAAAGCTGGCGTAGGTATCCATAAAAGCTTCCATTTCTTGAATGTTACCCCGGCGGATCTCACCAAAGCTTTGAATAGAGCGAAGACAATCAAGATCAAAGAACAAGTCTTTGGCAGCACGGTACTGAGCAGACAAGACATCCAACTGCGAAGCTATCTCAAAAGAACTACCAAGAAGATGATGGTCAACTCCAACAGCAAAGGGACACGTGGAATTACGAAGGATGGCCTCAATAATAGCATCATCAGAGCTACCTAAGCTCAAGCTCTCTGACATTCGACCTTGGCTAGACTTAGCAACTGCACCCTCGTTCGTTTACACGCGAGCAAGGGGCACGACAGCTGAACCCTCACCACGACGGAGGGATGGCATGGTGGAAGAGCTAGAAACAGAAGGAATAGCTAGAAACAGAAGGAATAGCCTGAGAGCCGCCAAAATCCATATCACCAGCAGAAGGAAGATTTCCCAGTATGGCCCAGTCTGGTGACGAAGGTGGAACTCCAACAACTTTGCTAGCAGTGGCAGTAGAAACAGACCGAGCACTCCCTAGTGAAGCAGGAGCAGCATCGAAGGAGAAGCTATCTAGTGAAAGAAAACATAGGCGCAGGCACTTGAATACTAACAGGCTCGATCAACTGAGGACCGGCACCAGCAGGGAGGTTCTCACCCTCAACAAAAGTAGCTCGGACTGGGCTAGGGTTATCCTTGGAAAAATCCTCTTCAATGTCATCCAAGTGAGGACTAAAGCTAGTATCCTCGATATCCTCCATATCTTCGTCAACAGGTTCCTCAACGGCGGCCTTAGGGTCATCGTCCAAGGCATTAAGATCAACCACGATCTTCAGATTTCCCTTCCTCTGAGAAGACTGCAAAGAAACACATGCGACAGCTAAGAATCGGGGGCAAGGTACTAAGGAATATATAAACACAAAGGTATGATCCTTACCTCCGCAGGTGTACCAGACGAAGCCTTCCTCTTCCTAGTCCTGGTGGTCACGGAATTACCAGCAGAGCCTTGAGCAGTCCCAGCAGAAGAAGCAGGGGCAGACTGGAAGCCATCGAAATAAAGACGCTAAAGTTAGTAAAGATACCATAGCATACGAAGCTATCTAAGAAGGACAAAGGAGCTACAACAAGGGTACCTCGTGAGAAGCAGCATGATTGAAAGCCCAAGGCTGATAACCATCATACTTCTCAGGCAGAGAACGAGCTGAGCAAGGAACCGAAGGGTCCGCAGTGGTAAAACCATAGGCCCAAGGACCAACCACACGAAGGGGAGTACGATCCCAGCGGTCATCATGATCAAGACGAATACGGTCAGACTTTGGCAGAGACAGCCTAACGGAGTATGGGATCGTAGTCAAACCGGTCTTGTCAATTTCCTCCAGCAAACAAAGGTTGTTACCTTCCCTAATCTTCCTAGCAGTAACATGGATGCGATGAGGGCCAATGCTCCAAGGAAGAAGGTTAGTCTTTTGAATAGCATCAGCATATGTGGCATTGAAGTTGGCGGGAGTATAGTTTTCTCGCTTAGATCTCCCCTCAGCAAAGGTATCATAAGCCTCCAAGGTGGTCTTGCCCCTACTATGGTACCAGCATTCACGAAGGGCACGCCAGTAATTACCAGTATACTGATAGATTCCTCGAACTTGATTCTTGTTCGTCGGGTCATCCCTAGCGGATAAGACATCATAATAGAAAGAATCCTTTCTACTATAAAGAGGAAGAAACATACCAGCGGCCAGCTGACCAACACTAATCAAAAGTTTGTTCTCATCATAAAGAAAATCTCGAATGAGAGACTCGGTGAGGACATCAGGGCCGTTAACAAAAAAGATCTCAAACTTGTGAAGAAGAAAGTTCTTTGCAATCTCAGCAAGGGAAAAGTGGTCGTAGCCATCTTTGTCACGTAATTGAAGCCTCTGCAGCTCATAATGAGGAGGAGGAGGAGGAAGATCTTCAACATCAAACTCTTCAGACCCAGACTCCGCGGCCTCCTCAGCAACCGTAGATATATCATCAATCGCAAGCACGTCGGTATCCTCAAGAGGAGGGAATGGCGTAGCATCAAGATGATTGATCCGCGAAGGAGGATCAGTCGACGAAGACACCCTCGGCCCTTTACGCGTAAGTTTCTTCGAAAGCCTCATTATACCTAACACCATCAGGAAAAACTTCATCATCAACAGTGGCGGCAGAAAAATTACAGTACCTCCAAAAGGAAAATAAAGGGGCAGAAACGGGAAATTTTGGGCATGGGTTTTATAAACCAACCAAAAAGACCCGTTTGAACATATCATGACGCAAAAGCGAAAATATTTGATCACACGACCAAAATGGCAGGCGAAGAAACAATCATGGAAAAATTAACATCAAAATCCAAATTGGAACAAAACCCAAGTTCCCAATCATCACAAGCAGTTAAGAACGAGCGAAAATTCTCACATGAAAGTATAACAATAACTGCAAGAAGAAAATCATGATCGAAAGTGAGTATGACTTACTTGTACGATTGACATAGTGAAGCCAACGTACGAGTAGAATCGAAGAAGAAAACAGGAGGAAGAGCAGTTAACAACAGAAGAACATCTCCACGAAAGTGATGGAGAGCGACAGTTCAGAAGAAAAAAAGGAAATGAGGTTAATGAAATTCCCTTCTCTTTGTTCTCCTCTTATAGGCGGCTGGAAAATCCAAAAAATTTGGATGTCCCGAAATTCAAGGGGAAGTTATTGCATGAAAGGACATGTAGGGACACCCAATCGGTACGTGCAAAATTGGCGGCGTAACGGAAGTTTCCTTCCACTTCTACCTAACGGCAGAAGATGAAAGAAAAGGGAAAACTGTGAATACCAATATTTTGCAGAGCACGTGTCACGATCTTAGTGACCGCATACATGTCTAAAACTGTATAGCCTTCGCTATACAGAGGAGCCTGAGTAGCAACGGATACCTCCGCGGATCTGCTTTATATCACCCCAAGAGAAAGAACGTGAACGGTCAAGATAAAGGAAGAAAAAGGCTAGTCTACATAGGGTCAGCTGGCAAAGGGACAGACGTAGATGACGCATCCAATCAAAATTAAATGATATGATTCTTATCTACACGCATGAGTCAAAGCACGTGGAGAGAGGAAGCATGTCTGAACCCGATTGGCGGAAGCAAGCGGTGAACAAAGGTACAACGCGCGCTGAGGCTGGGTAGTTCCCAAAGGAACGTGGGTCAGCTGAGGTGGCGAGATACAACTGGAGAAGCATGCGGTGGACGAAGGTACCACTGGTACGGAAGTTATATCAGCAGACGATGGACCCAGAGGCAGCAAAGATATACCAGGAGCAGAAGGGGCATCGCATGATGATTTCAGAAACGATATAACAGATGACATCAACTCAAACGTAAGAAAAGTGTGATGATCTTGCGAAAATTAGGAATGTTGCGAATGTTACATTTGTAAGCTTGCAAAAATACCGTAAGCCAGATCCGAAATTAGGGGAAATGTTAGATATACATTTGCTGTCATCCACTATGTAAACACCTATATAAAGAGAAAGGCAAGAGAGAGAAAGGAGATAGATAATCAGAAAGAGAGACACACTTTAGGAGAGGATACATTCTGTAGAGAGAGAAAGTAGAATTGGTTGTATTATTATTATCTCCTTCTTCTTCCTCCTTCAAGAACCTAGAGCTCCAAATACTCATTAATGGAGTCTCCATGTAATCAAGATGTAATTACAAATAATCATAGTAAAACCTAACCCCGTGGATGTAGATCAAATTGATCGAACCACGTAAACCTTGTGTCTCTTTACAATTTTGGCATTCTTATCATCATTTTTATGTTTAGATCTACAAATTATTACAAGGGGTATGTTGTAGGATTTCCTGCAACTACATTTTTGGCGCTAGAAACAGGGAGGAGTAAAGGATTTATCCCTCCTGTAGCTTGTTGGTTCAAGAAGTTTCCATGAAGATTAGCTACTGTTCATATTTTTCTAGATCTACAAAATTTAGGTTCAAAAATGGAAATTTTATGGAAGAAATCACACTTTCAGGGAGTAAACATCATCAACAATTCAAAGACATGAAAAGAGTGAGAGAAAAAATTAGTTGTTGTGGTGAAATTTAAGGAAAAAATGGAAGTTTCAGTGGAAGATTTTCATGTTCAGGAGAAAGCAAGAGGCATTTTGTGAAGAAACAAAGGAAATACGAAGATAATGATAAGAGTCAGAAGTTCTGATTTCTGTCACAAACAGAAATTCGCACAGATGGTTCAAGGCTGAGCGAACAATAAATAGGTCACGGGTTCGAATTCGCAGAGACACATATTTTTCATTTTCTTCTCATTTGCATGGGAGAATAAAAGAATAAGGAAAAAAGTAATGTGTTAATTTCGCAGAGAGGTCCTTGCACAATTGGTCCAGAGAGCAGTATGTGCGTTCGTGGTCGCAAGTTCGAATTCGCCTGCGAACATAGTTTTATTCTTTTTTACAGAGAGCGAAAAATGAATAATTTCGCAATATTGTTTCATTATTTCGCAAACAAGAGGCAGCACAATTGGTCATGTGCGAAGTTTATGAGCTCATTGTCGCGTGTTCGATTCCCACCTCACGTGTGCCTTTTTCGCATATTTATATTTAAGCTATTAAGGGTGAAGATGAGGATAAAGGTTTACAGTTGTTTAGTTATTTCGCACAGCAGAGTTGTCACAGATGGTTCAGTGTGATACTTCACAAGGAGAATGTCATGGGATCAATTCTTGCCACTCGCATATTTGTTTTTGATTATTTCGCATGAGAGAGTTCGCACACTTGGTTCACACAAAAAAGAGTTGATGATTATTTTGCACAGAAGAGAGTTGATGATAATTTCGCAGAGATATTTCGCAAAGAAGAAGCTTCCACAGTTGGTCAGGAGGCATGAATGCAAGCCGCGGGATCAATTTTTGCTTCTCACATGTTTATTTTTGTTATACGAAATTTATACAGAATTTCCTCTCACACAGTTGGAATTTGATTACTTCGCAAGACCTTTGATTATTTCGCAAGAGAGGCTTAGCACAGTTGGTATGGTGCGAGAAAATACAAGAAGCAGTTCAAGGGTTCAAGTCTCACTTCTCAAATTTCTTTTTGCTGCGCGAAATTCATACATTTCAAGGCATTTATTCACTTCTTTGACAACAACAGCGACTCACATGAAAGATAAGTACCACTTCCTTGAACATTTTACTTTATACTAAGAACGAATAAAAAGATTTTAGATTTGATTTACAAAAAGCGATTCAATCGCACGATTACAAAAATTTCAAGATTTCAAAAATTACTAAGATTTCAAAATTACAAAAAAAAAAAAAAAATTCGATTTATATATATTTCTAGAATATTTATTTTACAGAAAATAAAAGATTTTTGATTTGATTTACAAAAGGAGATATAATCGCAGAATTATAGAAATTTCAGAATTACAAAGATTCCACAATTACAAAAGAAACCGAGAAAAATCTCGCACAGATCAATTTATATATTTCTCTTGAAAATTTGCTTTGTTTCAAATGAGAATGATATCTAACATGGAGAGTAGTAGGAGGCAAAATAAGACCTTCCATCAACATGCTAGTAAGACCTTCCATCAACAGGCTGCATAAGACCTCATTAGGATCATTTCCATGAAAGATGTTTATCGGATGAGACGAAACAAGTTATACAAAGGAAATAAAAACAAAGAAAAACGATTTGAACTTGCAATTAAATGAAAATTTTTGATAAAAGAAATATATTACAAAGATTTCACAACTACAAAGATTTCAGAATTACAATGTATTAGAATTTCTCTTGGATATTTATTTTGCTTCAAATGATATAATATTATGAGAATGAAAGAATGAATGAAAGAGATGACATAAATGAAAGAATGAATGAAAGAGATGACAGAAATGAAAAGATGAATGAGAGAATAAATAAACGTGAACATTTCGCAGAAACGCGAATAAAATTTCGAAGATAGAGGCGAACCTTTATGGCGTACACCCTAGTTCGCGAATAAAATTTCGCAAGAGGCAAATGTAAGACCTAAATTACGTCATAGAAGGGGGTACATGTTGCATGACTCAGCGAAAAGGTTACACCGCCCATGGAACCTGAGTCATGGAGATTTGGGGTCAATAAAGCCCATCCAGAAGAGGTACCTTGGATTTTCAACCTAAGCTTTTGCTTTAGGTTGGACGACTAGGGGTATCTTCTAAGGAGTGCATAATATGATCAAGGTGCCAAGGTACACGGTTGAGTCAAGAGTGTCAGGGGCGTCTGGAGCGTACCTTTCCATTCTTGACAAGTCTTGGCTTATACTGCACTCGGCCCGAAGAAAACCCCGCTTAGGGTGCAGTCTCGTAACCATAAGCCCTATAAGTAAAAGGGATAAGAGGCTGCGAAAACAAATGGTTGTTGTTAAGACAGGATGGGAGGAGCTAACCTTGTATGGTAGAAGTACGCCTCCTTGAAGGGGCAACCAGTGGGGAGATAATGGCGGCACCCTCCATTAGGGAGTTGATAAGTGTCTTAAGACGCAAATGTCATGAGGATTTTTACTCGCAAGGGTATTAAGACTTGTCATATTTGTGCGACAATCCTGAAGAGGCAATAATACTAGAGAAAAAGATAAGACGAGATAAATGGGTCATTACATGAAAGTGTGAAGACGTCCTGCGATTTCGTCGCAAGACGGCAATGTCATGGGGATTTATTTTCGCAAGAATATTTAGGCATGTCATATTGTCGCAACAATCCTGAAGAGGCAATAATACAAAAGAAAAAGTTAAGGAAAGATCAATGGGTTTTTGCATGAAAGTGCAAAGACGTCCTGTGATATTGTCGCAATGACAAGAGGTGGCAAAATAAGACCTTTAACTAGGAAGGCAAAATAAGACCACATAAGAAAATGAGTAAGCAAGTAACCTTGCGAGAATGATTATATGTAAGCAAACAAGCTTGCGAATATGTACATGGAAATGAAACTGAGGGAGTGAAAATGCCGCAGACTTGATATTATGATCATACTGTTATGAGATACTAATAGTGCAGGAAAGAGGGAAGATGAAAAACAAGTAAGAACTTGTGAAGAACAATAACTATACGAAGAAACATGCATACACTAAAGAAAAAGGCAGAGAAATGAAGAATGGAAGCAATTTAGAGCTACATCAATTTTAGAAAGCAAAATGAGCTAAGTAACACAAAAATTAACTATACATTGCAATAGATAAGCATTCTCATCATACTCGCATCATAAAAGCATTGCATAAGCATTTCATGGCATAAACATCGCATACACATTTCATAACATAATCATCACATAAGCATTATATTCGCATAAGTACTTTACAAAACTGTACGAAATAATATTGCAGAATTTCGCAATAATATCGCAGAATTTAGCAGAATTATTCAGGATTATTCAGAATTTCACAGGATTATTCAAGAATTTCACAAGATTATTCAGAACTTCACAGAACGATTCAGAATTTCGCAGAATGATTCAAAATTTCGTAGAATGTGTCAGAATTTCGCAGAATATGATTCTTCCGAATGATGTGATTATCTCGCTCAATTATTTCGCACAATTATAAGCAACTTGAAGAGATTATACTATTGCATGAGCACAAAACATGAGACAGAGGCAAAGATAAGAATAAGGAAACAATTCGCACATTCAATATTTTCTCAAGGATTCTACCCTCATAGATAAAGAACAGAGGCAACTATGGATTACCAAGAAAACATTTTATGTTCTTTATCTCCTCGGCAAGAATAATTCCCAAAGTGGACGTTCGCTAATGAACAATAAGAATCCTCACCAAAAATGGAGTAATAATTTCGCACGAATAGAGGCAATACTTATTATTCAAGGACATATACTTCTTATTTACTTCGCAGAGTTCTTCTTATATTTCGAGGATGAAGTACTTTTGAGGATACTTCATACTTCGCATACTTCAAGGGTTGATACTTCTTATTTACTTCGCAACGCTCCGGAACTTCACAAAAAAATAGAGGCAAGTATGTACTTTTCAAGTCCGATATTCTTTCGCTCGTTCCTCCAACAACTACAACAAGGTGGATTTTTTCTTAAAGATCGTTTTTCAAGCAATATTCAAGAAAAAAGAGGCAAGATGTAGAATCAAAATCTCGCACAGAAGAATATACTTGCGAAATTATTAACAACACATCGCGAAGACATCGCAGGATGATTTCAGAAACGACATAACAGATGACATCAACTTAAACATGAGAAAAGTGTGATGATCTTGCGAAAATTAGGAATGTTGCGAATGTTACATTTGTAAGCTTGCGAAAATACCGCAAGCCAGATCCGAAATTAGGGGAAATGTTAGTTGTACATTAGTTTTCATCCACTATGTAAACACCTATATAAAGAGAAAGGCAAGAGAGAGAAAGGAGATAGATAATCAGAAAGAGAGACACACTTTAGGAGAGGATACATTTTGTAGAGAGAAAAAGTAGAATTGGTTGTATTATTAGTATCTCCTTCTTCTTCCTCCTTCAAGAACATAGAGCTCCAAATACTCATTAATGGAGTCTCCATGTAATCAAGATGTAATTACAAATAATCATAGTAAAACCTAACCCCGTGGATGTGTATCAAATTGATCGAACCACGTAAACCTTGTGTCTCTTTATAATTTTAGCATTCTTATCATCATTTTTATGTTTAGATCTACAAATTATTACAAGGGGTGTGTTGTAGGATATCCTGCAACTACAATAGGCTTAACTTTTGTATTTGTCAAAAGTCTATTCATTCTTTTATCAATATATGAATACCGATCACGAACGACTTTACTTTTGATAAAGTATGAGAAAAACATAATTCACAGACGTAAACCCCAATATCTCATAACAAATTGCAATATAACAAATCATAGAGATTAATACTTCAAAACATCATCCTCCAAATAGTTTTAGAATTTAAACCAATAAACCTAAAAAGAAGATGAAAAATAATAGCTATGTGTAGTCGCAAGCATTGTTATTCAAAGCACTAGTTATTCTTCCAACTAAACCAAAAAGAAGACATACTAGGCACAAAAAAAGAACACGAATTACTCATCTTCTTCCTCATCGGAGATACTCCAAGATGCTTGAATTGCGTTCAAATCTTCCTTGAGCTTGGGAAACTTTAACGCAATCAAAGACAATTGTTCTTGAACACACTTTACCCTTGAATCAACCTTACACACACCTTTATGAATTTTTTGAAGAAGGCTCATGGTGGTAGGGTCACTGAGATCAAGAGAAGCGATTCTTTGTCGTTTGCAAGCATTTTCCCTTATGCGCATGAAGGTACAAGGACGAACCGGTTTGGGAACTCCAAGAGAGTTTCCAATTGAATCAAACCCACGGTCATGGAAAATTTGACTGATCAAGCAAGGGTAACCTAACATCTTGACGGGTGAAGTCATCGAAATCATTTGAAGGATAATAAAACCACAAATATCAAGACTTGGAATACCCGATTCAAGGAAATAAACCAATTCTGCAAACTCATGACTCCACCAAGAATTTTCAATTGTGGAGGGACAAAGATTTGGGATACCAAGTTTTCCAAATGCCATCAAAGCAATACTAAGATAATTAGTAGGAAACTTTCCTTGACTCCAAACTACCTTTTTACCACAAAGTCCAATTGAGATATCATCACAAGAAAGACTTCATCACTTGGTCTAGGAAGCCGTACATTCCCCATCGGTATTTTGGCAACCCTTGAAATTAATTTTCTATCAACAAGAAACCTTTCTCTACTTATCATGGCTTTGAATTCCATCTTTTTGTAATCAACATCATGAATGTTGGCATAGAAAATCCTTGTAAGAGAATCAAACCCTTGACCAAGACCATCAAAAATACTTCCAAGATTGTATTTTTTAAAGCAAACCAAATCCTCTTCATGTCCACTAGAGAAATCCAATTTCTTTTCTAGAATGAAACCTTTTGAAGCAATCTTATCAAACATTATAACACAAGAATCATTCACAAACCTAATTATAAGAGAATTTTGGTCACAAGGAGAGTTCAAGCTAGAGGATTTTGAGCTTTTAGAACTCCTTTTTGTGCTTCTAGGATTCATCATAGATATAGAAATATGAAAGGATCAAAAGAGATTTACTTACTTGGAGTGAATCTTGAACACCTTTTCTTCCAATTTATTCAAGGAGGCTTCAATGGTGAAAACACACAAAACCCTAGAGGTTCACGTACGCGGACTGTTTAAGAAGATGAAGGCGTCCGCGAACTTCTTTTATATACCCTACATGGGATTTGACTTGTGCACTAACCGTGACCCATTTGAGAAGTAGGATTTAAGAATACAAACAACAAGTGAAAAAGTACTTTCAGACAAAGCTCTTATCACAAAAAAAAAGTGATTCAAACAAAATCAACATGTTACTTGCCCCATTTCAAGTTATGTACAAATGGGGTAGAGCCAATCCTAAAATCAGGTGTTGGAAACTGCATAGACTTTCCTATGCAATTTTTTTTGGTTGATATTTGTACCCAGAGTCAAGAGTATAATCATAATGATAATACTTAGAGTCATGTGGGTCCTTTTTCTTATGACACAGAGATGACCTTTTCTGACAAATGGTTTCTCTGCATAATTCAGATGATTCCTTTTTATCGGCTTCACTTGAATCGATGTTGAGAACAGTTTGTGCATCATTAGAAAATGATTTGACAGGCACAACACTCTTGTCAGAACAATTCAAATTCTTTATGGAATTAAGCTTTTCTAACAATTGCAAAACACTTTCAAACGCTCTGAACAACTCCTCGTCAATGGAACCTTTATGGTAGTATTCCTCAAAGAGATTAAGAGTAATTCTTGTGAGAGTCCATACCCTTGAGCGTTGACCAAGTTTTCTTTGACAATTCTTTTTATTCTTTTCCTTAGATCGTTTCTTCACCTCTAGATTTTCTGTCATGCTAGAAGGTATAGAATTATCATATGCACCCATATGAATGAAGTGTGATAATCTCTGAACAACCTTTAAGGAGCTATGGTTTGCATTACAGATGCCAAGAGCAAGTCTCCCGAAAATATTTCCCATAGGAAAAGACTTTTGAGGATCGAACACACACAAACTTATAAGGTTTGAGGTGTTTGCCTGCTATGATACCAATTGAAAAAGCGGGGGTCTAACAACACCACCCAATATTTCTCTTAGCAATCTGTATGGACAAACTCGAATATACTTTTAAGAGAATCACTCAATCAATTAAAAGTACAACGAGTTTATATCTATCTTCTTGATTTGATTTACTCAAGCAAGAACTGCGAGTTCTAATCAAATACAAGGAATAACTTGGAAGGTACCAAAAACCAATATCCAAGGATAAATCAATATCACTCAACAACCAAAGTTCGGATTTCCAATTGATTGATTCAAACGCACAACCTGTATTATTTCAATTATATAAACAAATATAATGCGGAAATAAAAATAACACAGACACCAGAAATTTTGTTAACGAGGAAACCGCAAATGCAGAAAAACCCCGGGACCTAGTCCAGATTGAACACACACTGTATTAAGCCTCTACAGACACTAGCCTACTCCAAGCTAACTTCGGACTGAACTGTAGTTGAACCCCAATCAGTCTCCCACTGATCCAAGGTACAGTTATACTCCATACGCCTATGATCCCTTAGCTGATCTCACCCACAACCAAGAGTTGCTACGACCCAAAGTCGAAGACTTGACAATAAAAAACTCTGTCTCACACAGACAAGTCTATCAAAGGATCAATCTGTCTCCCACAGATAAACCCTAAAAGGTTTTGTTCCGTATTTTGATAATAATCAAGGTGAACAGGAACCAATTGATAATTCGGTCTTATATTCCCGAAGAACAGCCTAGAGTTATCAAGCACCTCACAACAATCTTAATCGTATGGTACCGAAACAAGATGTTGCGGAATCACAAACAATGAGACGAAGATGTTTGTCATTACTTTTTATATTTTGCCTATCGGAGATATCAATCTCAAGACAATCAATCTGATGTATTCATACGATAGAAGACGCAAGATCAGATCACACAACTATGATAAAAGTAGTATCGGTATAGCTTCACAATCTCAATGAAGTCTTTAAGTCGTTAACCTGGTTTTAGAAGAAAAAAACCAAAGGTTAAAGGAGAACCGACTCTAGTATGCAAACTAGTATCACACGTGAGGTGTGGGGATTAGTTTTGCACAGATATTGGAGTTCCCCTTATATGGTCTTTCAAATCAGGGTTTGCAATTAAGTTACCTTGGTAACAAAGCAATCAATATCCACCGTTAGATGAAAACCTGATTTAGATTCAAGCTAATATTTCTCAACCGTTAGATCGAAAACTTAGCTTGTTACACACACTTGACAATGCACGCTTCTAGGTTTGTTAACCGTACCCAAACGTATGCACTTGTTGGTTCAACAATAGTTAAACAAATGGTTAGCCATATGAGCATTCCATTTTAACCACGTTCTTCTTCACCATAACTAGTTCAAATGATTTCAAATGAACTAGTTAGAGAGTTGTTCAATTGCAAGGAAATTTTATGTACTACACAAGACACAATTGAAGCAAAGATGATTTGATTCACTCGAATCGGTTCATGAACTTTTATAACCACGGTTTGCAAACTGCATTCCTTAGTCTTTTTAAGTTTAAGTTCAGAAATCATCTTCAGATATATAGACTAAGTTCGCGGACTTAAGTTACTGTGCAGAGTTTACAAACTCCAGCAGAAATTCTCGGGAATGAGAACTTCGCTGGTTCGCAGACTGGATTCGCGGACTGAGTTCGTGGACTTATCTTCACGTAAATATTTTGTAAACTCCAGCAGAAATTCTCGGATTTGAGAACTTCGGCAGTTCGCGGACTTGGATCACGCGATTCTTCCGGTTCTCTTGATCAACAAAGTTCGCAAACTTTGGTTCAAGGAATAGGACTTATACATAAATTTGTTTCCACAACAATGCTTATGTCCACCATTGGTTATGTAATCTAAACTCTCATTTCAATCATTGAAACATTCTTAGAGGACGTTATATAGTTGTTACACCATTTCTCGTCAAAGCAATTTTCAAAATGATTGAAACATATCATGACTTTCGTCACATGGCAAAGATAAACTTGGTTAAAGCGAAAAGATTACCAACTCATATTTCGAGATATAGATAGGTGAGGTATACTCGGATCGAAATACCAAATGTGTATAATATAAGTCTATATATATAGCATACGATTTCTTGTCTCAAAGAGTAGGAGATAGAGTAGATAGACTTTTGAGTGATAGATAAATTCAAGTCTTCACATACCTTTTTGTCGAGAAGTTCCACCAGTTCCTTGAGTAGTTCTTCTACTTTTATGATGAATCACCATGAATTCCTTGAGCTCAACTACACTTTCTATCCTAGTCCGAGACTTAGCTATAATAGACTAGAAATGAAGACTTATAGTTTTGATCACTAACATTGAAAAACATGCTTGAGATAGCAACGCATGCGAGTTCGACCGAGCAATGATCTAACATGAAGGAAAGAAAAACGAAAAAGATGAGCAAAGCTCGACATCCTAAAATTCGTTCTTGTTTTGAAATTTACAATTCTCCTCGATATCTTAAAATTCTTGGAAATTAGAGTTTAATGTTTTCTAAAAGAGCCGAATCAAAGCTCGGGAATATTGTGCATAGATCTAGGTGTATCAATTTATCTAGAAATAGACATTCCCCCAGTACAAAAGGTTTCAAAGATATGATATGGTGTTTACAAACCGTAATCGCACGTTGATATCTCCTTCGTCGCACTTGTGTTATGTCTTTTACACTTTAAAATATAGTGCACAAAAATTAATCACGTGAAATGTGGTGCAAACTATAATTTTCACTTTATTTACTTTATTCACCTATGATATTCAGTCCTTTATCAAACACAAAATTATCTTCGCATCCTATGTAAACGTTTTTCTATAGACAAATGTTGTCCCGCACGCCATTGCATATATAATGGTTAACTGGAATTTACCTGTAACATACCAGATAAATAGACAACTGTAGTATTAAAATATGCAGTTTTTAATTACGAAAGAAAAATGTGAATGTAAATGGATGTGACAAAGACAATTCTATGTTTTAAACAAGATCTTGGGATAAAAATAATTTGTTCTACAACAACAAAGATTAATCATAAATCAAAGTGGGCTAATTACTAATTTTCGAAAATGAAGGTTGGCTAACTACTAATTTTTTACAATTTTTATATAGGCCCCGGATTTTGACACCAGTTGTAGGTTAAATTCGCGGCATAACTTAAAACCGTTTTTAAGATAAAACTTGCAAATATACGTCACTTGTTGGAATCACGAATTTTCAAATAATGATGCTCATTAAGCAAAATGATGCACTGGTGTCGCAACTTAACTGCACCTCATTATCTCAACTGTCGCACATCATCTTGTAGCGCTGTGGACTTTTGTCAAGCAACAGCCTTGAAAGAGACACATCTTGATTGGTACATGCATTTTAGAGTGACGTAAACCACTTATGTGAATGGATGATTTAAAAGAAAATAATAATACTCCTCGTTGGATAATTGCGTTCAAAATAAAAACAGTTGTATCTCTGTTAGTCTTCGATTAACTAAAAACATCAAAAACATCCAACAAGGAAAACACCGAGTCCCATTTATACTGAAATGATGAATATTGATCATCTTGGGACATATGATGACATTATATCGCTACAACATTTACGCTGAGAAATCTTTGAAACATTTTGACATGAATTGCTGGATGGTTATATTCAGTCTCCATTAGTGACAAATAATTAACCATCCAAAGCCAAAATGTGAAACACATGAACATATTCTGAATTGCTTAGTTTCTAATCAAGATACAAGAAGAATAAGGTAAGAAAAGGTTGATGACGTATGCCCACATTTCAGGCAATAGATCTTTGAGCGACAATTGAGAGATTGAGTGTGGTGTTTGTTGTATGAATAGAATCTAGTTAATTTGCATTTACAAAGGATGCAAACATGATTTGAAGTGAAAAGTGTCCTTTGCACGAAATTTCACGTGATTAATTATTCGTAAACCACAGTATATAGTGTCTGAAAGTTGTGATTAAGGTGCGAAAATGTCTGGACGATAGTGCGATTCACGTGTGTAAACCCCCACATCATCCCACCTGAACTTTTTTCGTTAGGACATTAGAGTTGATAAACCTTTAAAAAAAATTGACATGGATTGTTGAATGGTTAGATTAAGACACTATTAGTGACAAATACCTAACGGGAAAAAGTGAAACTCAAGAACATCTTCTTCCCCCTTAAAGTCCTTGCCAAATAAATCTCTCGCGTTAAACTGTGATGAAACCCTTGCTTCTTATTGGACTAGAAAGGCCTTTTCTAATGTAGAAGCTATGGTAAGGACACTTGGCATAACTCTATTGGTTCTAATAATTAAAATTTGGTTACAATTTGGATACATCAAATACTTAACTGTTCTTTAGTAACGTCGTAGACAAAAAAGTAGGTGGACAATACTTATGATAGAATTTGAGCTTAAATAATTTTGTTACACCGTGTTTGCACCTATACTTAACTGTACTTTAATAAGGGTGGACAAAACTTACTTCCAAAACGTCTAATTTTTAAATAAATTGATTTAAAAAAATGTTAAATAAATAAATAAAATGTTAAATAAATAAAAGAAAAAAAAACCTAAAAAGGGAAATCCGTGATTCGCCGAAAAAAAGAAATCGGTTATTAAGGAAATCAGGATTTCGTGTTAAAGAAGGAAATACGTAATTCACCTTAATTATCCTATCTTTATGTATATATATATATATATGTGTGCATTGCCACATCGTAACATAAATTCGTTACATCTGTGGGATTGCAAAGTTCGTGCAATTACAAAGTTTTCTCACAAACCCAGTGGCGGAACTAGGATTTGAGATTAGGGGTGGCTTGAAAAAAAATCTGCACAGAAGTAAAGAAAAGAGAAAAAAATTACCTTCTATTTTCGGGCAATTGAGTCTTGCTTCCACCTGAACTGGCGCAGCGGCTCCCTAACGCAGTTCTGGTTGTTTTCTTGCCTCCTGGAAAACAATTCAATCAAGACAACACGACTAGCATATGAAACATAACAATTGCCTAATCAACATACACGATATTTCAACGATTTACCGGATTCAAATGCTTAGCCTTGCCATTGCTAACGATATATTAGCCTGCACTTGTTAGTAAGAAGTAACAACGCATAAATATAGAGAGACCATAAAAGACCATGTACCCCAAAAAAGGGTTTTCTTTATCATATATATATATATATATATATATATATATATATATATAGTGAAAAATACTAGAACCCCCTACTATATGGGTTCAATATAGAGAAGCCCCATTAAATGGATCATTCATTGTCAACTCCATTCTTTCACATTTTGATATTTCTAGGCCCAAAAATTTAGAATTCCGGGCCTGTTAATAAAAGTTTTATTTAAAATAATTTTTATAATACCAAGAATACCCTTTAGTATATAAATGCAATAAAACTAGGCATAGGTTTCATTTTCGGTTTTCTTTTTTCTCTCCACTGCTCTCTCCACTGCTCTGCAAATAACGAAGAATGGAGATTCACTTGATGAAACTCGAAGAAAACTTGAGGATTCAACATCTTATCGAAAGAAAAGGATAAGTTTCTCATCTATATTTGCAGTCCTGTTGAATTCTCATTATGTTTTAACCAAAATCAAGTTCTGGAAAGTTCAGTGACAACTTCTGATACCTAATAAGTTCGATTTTACTTTAAATTTTGATCTGATTTTAGAATTGTTGCTTCGATCTATGATCCTTGTATCATTTTCTTTGATTTGAACTGTTTAGTTTCGATTTTTGTTTACGAAATATTTTTAGGGTTTGTAATCAACCCTGATTTATAATTGCTTATGATTTCAACTAAATTTTCACGACGAAACCAAGATTAGATTTCAGATCTGTTATAATCTAATCTTTATCTTGCTTTTAAGATGAAACATTTGAAAGATTTTGAAAGAAAATTACAAAAAAATTCTAGGTTTCTTTATTGAAAATCAATCAATCTATCTATCTTAAATCTCGATTGAAAAATTGGTTATCATATTTGAAATCTGCGAATCATCATCTCTATTACCCATCTATCTGTTACGAATTTCATCTACTTTGATTTTGCAACTGGCTGCTTGTATCAGATATTGAATGTTTTATTATAATGCAATCAAAATTGGAATTAGTTGTTTGAGATACAACATCAGATGTCAAAAGTCAGTGTGAATGAATTTCTCATGTTGATGAGCTCTTTTTAGGTGCTCTTGTACTTGTTGGTTTTATGTCCATTTAATAAGGTAATTATGCATCTAGTTTATGTTCATTTTTGGCTGATTATACTGGTTTTCATGTTGTTTTGTGCAGGGCAAAGGAATTCACAGAAGACTTCTGATAAAGAATATATTACTAGCATCCAAACGTTTGTTGCAGATCTCAAGGAAATGGCTAAACTAGAATATGAGAAACAACTTATTGATGACCAGGTGAGACTGTGCTACGTAATTAGCTGCATCACAGCGAACACTGTAAAAAAGATTTTTTTAGAATAACGTAATTATCTAGTAATTTCTGTTGTATATATATGTTTGAAGCATCCTTCGCTCACACTCATCATCACTCTTTATAAGCTAACAAGGATCACTCCATTAACTTGGCTGGCTCATGCATTTGTAGGCCAAGGAGGAAGAAGTAAAGGCTTATGAATCTGTTAAGTCTGTAAAAGATGTAGGCATTGATCCAATACAAGAGTCTCCAGAATCTCCTTCACAATGGCCCTTGGAGTTCGAGAGGAAACAACGATACATTATTGAACTTTGGCACTTCTGTTGCATCTCATTGGTCCATTAAACCTACTTCTTTTTGCTCTTTAAAGGTGATTCGTCAGATTCCATTTACTTAGAGGTGGAGCTGAGAAGGTTATCATTTCTTAAAGACAATTTTTCTCGGGGAAATTTTCACAAAGTGTCTGCAGGCGCTGATCAGGATCTATCATTAGCTTCAAGGTACCATTTTTTTTTCTTTTGTTTTACTAATATGCCTTGCATTGTCTATTTATTTGTTTTTTCCGTCAAACTTCTATGTCTTTGTATACGCAACCTTGACATGTAATGTTGCAAAGGGTATATGATATGCAAGTTCAAATTCTTGTTCTGGCCCTAAATGACGATGTTATTATCATTATCTGATGTCTGGCTCTATCCTAGAATTAGTTCATTTGTTCCACATTACTTCAGTTAACAGAATAGAAACTGTAACATGTTTATGTTCACATTCATAGCAAGAAGGCTCTTACTCATACAGATAATACTTTGTGTGACACTCATTAACTTAAAGTCAATCTAAACTTTTATATCTCCAAGGATGGATACCTGAAAGCACAATAAGAATGCGCAGCTGAGGAAAACTTTTAATATGTAATCTGCACATCTATAATTTATCTCAATATTATCCTATATATTTTATGAATGCAAGTTTCTGAATTCCAATTGCTAAGACATGATGCAATTTGTATTTTAAGCTTGAGCTTGGTTTCTATGAACTGGAAGTTTCATTTAATCCCATTCATTAAGTAGACCTCACAGATTGGATGAGCCGAGAAAAACCTTCTTTTGCAGTTGCACAAACCATACGGGTGTATAACTGCCAATTACACAATCCATATGTATGTGTAATTTCCTATTACACAAGCCATATGGATGTGTAACTGCTGATTACACATGCATTTTGTATGTGTACAAGCTGATTACACAAGCATTTCACACACTCGATCAGAATTCATGCATATTGTATTGTCTGTGTTTTTTTGTGTGCTTTGCAATAGAGTTCTCCTGTATTTGAAATTCTATGTAGTTAACACAGTGTATGTGCCAGGTAAATGCTGATGTGTAACTGCGGCTTACACATGCCATATGCATGTGTAACTGCCGATTACACATGCCTATAACACTACTAGGTTAATGATTTTTACAGATGCCATATGATGTGCACATGCTAGTTACACATGCTAGTTGTATGTGTAACTGCTAGTTACACATGCCATATGATGTGTAACTGCTAGTTACACATGCTAGTTGTATGTGTAACTGCTAATTACACATGCCATATGATGTGTAACTGCTAGTTACACATGTTAGTTGTATGTGTAACTGCCAATTACACATTCTATTTGAATGTGTAAAAGTTTAAAATATATTTATGTCGTTTTTCTTTTGTAAGATAAAGATAAACTTTTTCTTTCTGGTAGTGGATTTTATAACTACGTCTTGAACCCTAATGTGTGCCCCTTGGAATCCTAACAGGCTCAAACAGTCATCCCACTGGCACTGGACTGGATCATAAAGTGGCTTAGCCTCAAAATATTACTTATTCAAGTATCAATTAAAACTGGTCTTTATGACAGTCAACCCTTAGTCCAGGTTCATTAATTTTCGAAAACTAGATACAAAAAAGGCCAGTTCTTTTGTTGCTAACTCATACTTTGCATTATCTTACCAGGTCATCTCATCATGAACAATGCAACTCAACTAAAGCAAGAGAACTTAATGAAAATTGCGCTTGATACTACTACAAGGTTAGTCCAGCATGCCTCAGTTTATATTTTGTCTCCTATTCTTTGTTTGCCCGGAAATGTTGAACCTTTAACTCGTAGCTTTACTGCAGAAATCAGTGGTTTGAACATTATATACTTGGTAATCATGCTTATGTTCTTTCCTTTATCAATTCTGGTGATGAATTACAATATGGATGTGTAACTCCTAGTTACACTAGTCAGTTGCGTCGGTAACTGCTAGTTTCACTACTCAGATGTATGTGAAATTGAATATACATTGTTTTTCACTTAATCTTATAAAAACTAATTGCTTTTGTTATATTTTAGGTCTCATTGGAACTGAAATTGACGCAGAATACACAAGTCAGACGCATGTGGAACCCTCAATCACACTAGATAGACGCATGTGTAACCCTCAATTACACTAGATAGACGCATGTGTAACTCTCAATTACACTAGATAGACGCATGTGTAACTCTCAATTACACTAGACAGATGCGTGTGTAACTTCTAGTTACACATGCTAAGAAATTATTGTAAATGAATATTAAAGTAATACATGTATTTTTTTTTGTATGCGTTCTCTTTGATGTCTATTTTTTGATGTGTAACTTTGCATTACACATGGCATAAGGATGTGTAACTTCTGGATACACATGCTATATGCATGTGTAACTTCTGTTTACACATTCACACTGTATTTTAATAATCTTGGGCCT